>NC_066539.1:15222670-15462670 GCF_024679095.1 Eriocheir sinensis | reverse complement strand
GCACGATTTTGTGGTGGTGGTGGTGATGATGGTGATGGTGAGAGTAGTAGTAGGAGGGGTGAAAGTGTGTGTGTGTGTGTGTGTGTGTGTGTGTGTGTGTGTGTGAGAGAGAGAGAGAGAGAGAGAGAGAGAGAGAGAGAGAGAGAGAGAGAGAGAGAGAGAGAACGGATTTTGATTACATTTATTCCCTCTTTCTCCTTATTCTCTCTCCTTATCTATCTATCTATCTATATTTTCAGTCCATATATTAATTACATGCTTAAATAACTCAATAAAACCGTAATAATTGCTTCGTATATATGTAACCTACCACTACCACCACCACTAACACGACTACCACTACATTACCACCACAATGTCACCACCACTAAGCACTAACACGACTACCATATCAATACCACTACCACTCCTTTTAAACCACATCACTACCACTACTCTCTGACCACAATACCATCACCATAAGAACGACCACCATCACTATATCATCATTATCATCACCACCACTACCACAACCACATCACATTGCCACCACCATAAGAACCACCACCATCATTATATCATCATCATTATCACCACCACCACCCTCGCCACCACCTGGAACAAAGGCAGTGCAGCGTCGCCTTCAGTGGCCAGCCGTACCATCGCCCCCGAGTCGATTTCTCTTTCTCTTTCTCTCTCTTGGACGGAAACTGTGCTACTGCCTACTCTCTCCTGTCAGCTGTGTGTGTGTGTGTGTGTGTGTGTGTGTGTGTGTGTGTGTGTTCGAAAGTACTGGAATCCGATAGCATGCTGAGTGAATCCGAATCTGATGTTCATTTGTTTTGTTATGTATTGATTGTGTGTGTGTGTGTGTGTGTGTGGGTGACGAAGCTTAGTCTGTGTATCTCTATATATTTATCTATCTATCTATATCTCTTCACGGTGTCATTTTATATACATCCATAGCAATCGTATGCATAATTTTCCACGATGCAGGACTAACATACAAAATCCCCCGCGAAGGACGTGCATTTGTGTATATTTCTCTCTATCAGTCTATCTATTTATCTATCTTCACTGCGTCTATTTACATAATCATAAAAGTCGTATATATTATCCACGATGCGTATAGATAACAAACAGCTAAGGACGTGGATATCTGGGTATTCATCCACGTATCTATATATCTATACCTATATATCTTCACTGCGTCTGTTTGCATTACCATAACAACCGTATATATTTTCCTCGATACGAATAGAAAACACAAAAGCTCCCCCTCGAAAGAAAGAGACACTGAAAGAAAACCAAAGGGGAGAAAACATAAGGTGGAGGAGGAGGTGTTACAGCATCTCCCGACCCTCCCGCTGCCCTCCAGACTGTCCCGCCCTGACCCGGGTTGGCCCCAGGGCACGATGGACAGCAGCAAGAGGCCCGCCCAGGTCAGGTGCGAGGATCTGTTGTTGTCAAGATGAGGTTCACTGCAGACGAGGTGAGTGTGTGCTGTGCGTGCTGTGTCTGGTGGAAGAAGAAAATGGGATGTGGGTTGCAGTGGTTGTGGTGAGGGGAGTGGTTGTGTTGGTAGTAGTAGTAGAAGACCTCTTGGCCACTTCTCTACTTTCTTACCTATTTAGGAGCAGTGCTAACATGCTTTTTTGTTTTTGTTTGTTTTGCCCTGGAGGCAGGATGGGTGAAGAGGTCATGAGCCACGTGTGCTGCATTGTCAATTAAAGCCAGTTTTGTAAGCCTCAGCAGCCATATTGTTGGAGGAGGCACGATGGAGGGCTTACCAGTATCTCATCCTACCATCCTACCTCCATGGTTTATACGCTCCTTTAATGTCGAACTCCTTCTGAAGGGGTCACTAATTTTATGCTAACAGGTAACTGGTAACAGATGCCTTACTACACAATATGGCTGACTGACAGTTCACTGGCTGGTGGTAGTAGTGATGGTAGTAGCAGTAGCAATAGCAATATTTATTGTTTTTGTGGATGGAAAAGGACAAAGGTTGGGGCTGTGAATGAGACTTATAGATAACACAAAACCAGGAAGAATCTCACACTTATCAGTCTTATCGCGTCTGTCCTCGGCCATCAAATCATTAGCGCTACACCTCCGGGAATTTCCAGGCGCGCTGAGTTATCGCGGTCGAGATGGCTTCAGATCGCGTTGTTTACCTCCGTGTTATTGTCCTGGCGTGAAGGGGTTATCGGCGCCATCAACATCGTGGTTAGCGTGTTATCTTGGTGTCGTTGCTGTACCATGCGATCGCTGGCACTTGGGTGGGGTGGGGTGGGGGAATAGGTGTCAGAGGCTTAGTTTATCAAGCAACGGCCCGAGCAATCTAACCATGGTGTGTGTGTGTGTGTGTGTGTGTGTGTGTGTGTGTGTTCCTGCCTCGCAACAAGAGTAGTGATGGTGCTTGTCGGTGTCTGTGTGTCTGTGTGTGTGTGTGTGTGTGTGTGTGTGTGCCCTCTGTCCTCTCCCCCTTTTGTTTGTTTGTTTGTTCATTGACGTGTGTGTATGTGTGTGTGTGTGATGCTGTGCCCTTTGTCCTTCCCCTCTTTTATTTGTTTGTGTGTTTGTGCGTTTTTATGTGTGTGATGGTGCGCCCGCTGTTCCCTCCCCATTTTTTTTTTATTATTATTTTTTATGTTGATGCGCCCCTCTGACTCCTCCATCCCCACTCCCTCCCTCCTACATTTAGCTACTTTTTCGTCTAGTTTCTTGGTTTTCTATTGTAACGAGTACGGAGGCACGGGGTGGGATCTGCTTCTCTCTCACGAAGGTTGTTGATAATAATAATAACCTCACGAAGGTTGATGATAATAATAATAATAATAATAATAATAATAATAATGTTAATCTCATCTAACACTGCCGTCTCATCTATCTCTAAGGCTGAACTCTTCTCAAACTTTTTTCTAAAAACTCCACTCTGGACGATTCTGGGCATATTCCTCCTACTCATCCCCCCTCTGACTCTTTTATGCCTGTTAAAAGATTCTTCAAAATGATGTTTTTTTATGCCCTCTCTGGCCTCAATCCTCAGAAGGCTTATGGACCTGATGGAGTGCCTCCTATTGTCTTTAGAAACTGTGCCTCCGTGCTGTCACCCTGCCTGGTCAAACTCTTTCGCCTCTGCCTGTCAACATCTACCTTTCCTTCCTGCTGGAAGTATGCCTTCATACAGCCTGTGCCTAAGAAGGGTGACCGTTCCAATCCCTCAAACTACCGTCCTATACCTCCTCCTCCTCCTTAATCCTTTTCGACTTCATTATCTTCTTATTCTTCACTCTTCTTCTTTTTATTATTATTATTATTATTGTTAGTTATTATCATTATTACTCATCATTATTATTGTTAGTTATTATCATTATTACTCATCATTATTATTGTTATTATTATTAACGTCAAGCAAACAGCCTACGTGAGAAAGTGAAAGTGTCCCGTCATTGTTGTGGCCGCCTGATCATCCATAAATATATTCAGACTGCCCCACACCTCTGTTTGTCCGCCGCGATAGCAAAGATAACACGAGAGGGCCTGTCAGGGATCACACACAGGCCGCCGCGGGATGGCACTCGCTCTTGTCACCTGTTGTCACCTACTGTCAGTCTCAGCCTCACAGTGACAGAGGGAAGACGTGTTGGTCGTCAGTCAGTGTTCGTGATGGTTGTGTTATTACAGCGACAAGACGGTATCAGGCGGCGGACGCAAGATGAGGTACATGCTGAGGGCCGGGGTCTATTCAGGATCTTCAATTATTTCGGGTTTATTTCAGCCCAATGTTGATTTTCACCTGAGTGACGAGTGGTCGTGAGTACTGGATAGGAACGTGAACCGGACAGGATCAGACCGAGTGGTTTCTATACGATATATCACTTCTAATACGAACACCACAGTTTTTAGGTTAGTTGAAACTCGACTTAGAATAATTGTAATTGAATTTAAATAAAATTAATTACAAAGTTTCGAGTAATTGTAATTGAGAGCTTAGATCGAAAAGTAATTGTAAGTGTGATCGAGATATTAAATTAAAAAGTAAATGTTATAATAAATCGTTCAAATTAAACTTAAGTTACAAACTGTCAAACTATACTGACCACGAAGCATGATTTTTTTTTACAGTATAAATATTACTTACCAGCGTCAGAGCTAATATCGATGACAACATTAAAGTATCTAATATCTTGTGATGTGAAGCCTCTTTGCAACCTGCCTGTCAACTGAATCTTGAGATGATTTATGTACCTTTAGATGTTCTGCATTTGCCTACCTTATAAAACCAGGGAAGTCTTGTGCACTGTTCCTGCAATTACAATTTAAACACAGTGTAAACTAAATTGTTTGCTCAATGCTTCGAAGTACTCAGATCTAATAGTAATTTTATCATTAGTAACATTTAAAATAATTGGAGAAAGTAATTCAGTACACACGTATCACTAATTATAACTTATGATTATCCCGATGAAATAATTGTAATTGAATGTCTGGAAGAATACTAATGTAATTGTAATTAACGTTGAATTGTGTAATTACTCAGTCCTGGTTGAGACAGCACCACAATTCTTAGGTTTGTGTAAACAGCATCATAGTTTTTAGGACAGTTTATGGGCAGCATCAGTTTTTTAGGTCTTTGGGTCACCGAATCGGGAAAATACGTCATTATTTTGCTGTAATTAGTTCGGGCAACACAATCACATTTTTATTTATTATATTTTCCACATCCTTGTCTGCTCATCGAGTGGACTCTGTTTGGAGCTATATTAAGTTTTCCCTCGTGATGCCCTCTCATGGATCCCAATAACAATAATAATAATAATGATAATAATAATAATAATAATAATAATAATAATAATAATGATAATAATAGTAATAATGATAATGAAGTACAGCACCGAGGAGCGGAATATTACGTCTTACGCAAATCCAGAGTACAACGCATCAGCGAGTTTCAGGAATCTGCGTAGAGTCGTGGCAGCTGATTGAGTAAACTGTAAACCATGAATGGCGGGTGTTGATATTGGCGGGTGCAGAGAAGAAGGAGGAGGAGGAAGAGGGAGTCAGCTTCCGGTGCAAAGTGTGTGTGTGTGTGTGTGTGTGTGTGTGTATATGATTCATTCAAGTACCACGTATTGTCATCAAATTCCCTAACGGATTTACGATATATTTATGCACGATTTAATTTAGCAATACGTTCACTTTATCCCATAGCCTGTGTGTGTGTGTGTGTGTGTGTGTGTGTGTGTGTGTGTTCTTAAGCATGTTTTCAGTATTCATTGAAGTTCGTAATGTTATCAAATTCCCCAAAAGTATGTACGATATACTTATAACTCGATTTAATTTAGTAATACGTTCACTTTATCCCATAGCCTGTGTGTGTGTGTGTGTGTGTGTGTGTGTGTGTGTGTTTTGTTAAGCATGTTTTCAGTATTCATTGAAGTTCGTAATGTTATCAAATTCCCCAAAGTATGTACGATATACTTATAACTCGATTTAATTTTGTAATACGTTCACTTTATCCCATTTCCTGTGTGTGTGTGTGTGTGTGTGTGTGTGTGTGTGTCATTACGGATGTGTACAGTATTCATTAAAGTTCTTAACGTTATCAAATTCCCCAAATGTATTTACGATATACTTTTATACGATTTACTATAGCAAAACATTCCACTATCCCGTTGTGTGTGTGTGTGTGTGTGTGTGTGTGTGTGTGTGTGTGTGTTCGGGCTGCCCCAGGAACTCAATACTATTTATACATCCCGGCTACTGTGGTACGTAACCATTGAGAGACAACCTTTTTTTATTATTTGCTCACATATCAACTGATTACCACGCCTCATTAGACTCTTGACAGCTCCATCATTAGTGGAACGAGTCTAATAAGCCGGTAATGGGGTGGAGAGTTTTTATTCATGTATGGTTAAAGACGCCGGAGAGAAAGTTACTGGCTGGCCGTCCTGCTTCATATGCTTAACACAGCTTCCCTTTCGCTAATCACACTCCTTTTTTTCTTCTATATATTTTTTTTTTCACAGTAAAGGAGGCAGCTCAAGGGTAAAAGAAAAAAAATGTCTGGAAAAAAAGCCTGCTGATTGCTGCTCCTATAAAAGAGAGTAGTAAAGAGTTCATTTGTTTTCATTTAACTTTCTTTTTTCAGTGTATAATATTCTTTTTACATGATTACTAACTTTCCTCTCCTTGTCTTTGCAGGTGAGTGAAACGCAGCGGAAAGAAAGGTGTCACAGTAACGTAAGTACAGGAGTGGACAGGTGTGTATGTGTGATAGAAGTGGTGGTGATGGTGTCTGTCCTGTAGTGGGGGGTAGGGTGAGGGTGATTGTGCTTTTAGTGTGCGTGGGGGTATGGAGGGTATTGTTGTTGTTTGTGGTGGTAGTGATGATAGCAGTGGTGGGAGGGGGGGGGAGTAGAGGTGACTTTTGGTGGTGGTTTTTGAAGTGGTGATAAATGGGGCGGGGTGTTGATGGGACAAATGATAGATCGATAGACAGGTATGTAGGTCGAAAGGTAGGCATAAATAAGTGTGATGGGTTGCTGGTGATGTTAAGAGAGAGAGAGAGAGAGAGAGAGAGAGAGAGAGAGAGAGCATTAAAAAACAACAGCGAGAAGAAAACAGAATTGCCTTGAATATACCTTACGTAGTAATCAAAGTCAACACCGCGACTCATCTCTTCCTAGACTCCCCCCCCCACCCAACCCTACACCCCCCATCAGTCAGGCAGTGAGTAAACATGGGTGGGGGGGTGGGTGTATAGTGCTGTGGGTGGGTGAAAAAGAAAGGAGGAGTGAAGGAAAGAATCTGGGTGGATGGAAGTTGATAGATTAGGTAATTAATAAGATACATGGATGAGAAAAGAGGGTTAGTGTAGTTTACTGAGCTTGTGGGAAGAAGGTGGGTGGGTGGACAGTGGTGTTGGTGGTGGGTGGGAGGGGGGACTGCACTAATCAATTGGGGAAGTCTCTGTCCTACTGTGTGTGACGAAGGGCAAGGTTATGAAGCGATGGACTACGCAGAAGTGTGATGTTTTGTACTGGGCTAATATACGTTGTGTGTTGCGTCATTCTGAGAGAGAGAGAGAGAGAGAGAGAGAGAGAGAGAGAGAGAGAGAGAGAGAGAGAGAGAGAGAGATGTAAGTAATATATGCATGCGTGTTGAGCAAGTCGATTTAGTGTGGATAAAAAGCTTACGTCTCCACCCCTAACACACACACACACACACACACACACACACACACACACACACACACACACACACACACACACACACACACACACACATGGGAAGACAGCATTCAGCATTGTTTGTTATTGAAGGGGTGTGCTGACTGATGCTGAGGAGTGAGTCTGCTGAGCACGTACACACACACACACACACACACACACACACACACACACACACACACACACACATCGTTCCTCTTCAGAATCCTTCCCTCCCAGTCATCCATTAAGAGTGAAGCGAAAGGTTTGTCAAGCACTCTCAAAAATCTCATTAGTAGGCGAGTTATGAAAAGAGAAATTCGGGAACATCTCTATTTATTTAGGACTTCTTTCCCCCCCCCCCCTCTGTTTATTATTTCATTTCGTTCCCATCCCATCAACCACCACCACCACCACGCTTCCAGGCAGTCTTCCTCTCTCACTCATCCAGCCACGCCGTGCCCGCAGAGGAAATGAAAAAAGAGAAATGGAGAAGGGAATGGAAGGCGGTGGAGAGATCTGATCATGCGAAGGGAAGCAAAAAAAGAAGTATGGAAAGATGGAGTAAGGAAAGGGGAGGAGAGGAGAGAGATGCGAAGAACGAATTAAAAAAGAAAGAAATGGAGGCGATGGAAGAAATAGCCTGTAATGTGAAGAGAAGAAGTTAAAAAAAAAGGCAGACGTAGAGAAAGTGGAGAAAGAAATGGAAGCGGTGGAAAGAAATGGCATGTGAAAGCAAGCAAAAAAAATAGTAATAAAAGTAAATTAGAGATATGAGTGAAAGCGGTGGAAGGGAAGCAAAAAAAGGAAAGAAAGATGGAGGAGTGAAAGCGGTGGATGGGAAGGAAAAAAAAAAGGAAAGAAAAATGGAGAATGGAAAGGACGGGAGAGGAAAGGAGAGGAGAGATGCGAAGGAAGGAAAAAAAAAGAAAGAAAGATGGAGAACGGAAAGGACGGGAGAGGAAAGGAGAGGAGAGATGCGAAGGAAGGAAAAAAAAAGAAAGAAAGATGGAGAACGGAAAGGACGGGAGAGGAAAGGAGAGGAGAGATGCGAAGGAAGGAAAAAAAAAGAAAGAAAGATGGAGAACGGAAAGGACGGGAGAGGAAAGGAGAGGAGAGATGCGAAGGAAGGAAAAAAAAAGAAAGAAAGATGGAGAACGGAAAGGACGGGAGAGGAAAGGAGAGGAGAGATGCGAAGGAAGGAAAAAAAAAGAATTAAAGACGAAGAAAGGAATGGAAAGCGTTCACGGAAAGAAGAAAAAAAATAGAGAAAGATGGAGAAAGGATTGAAAGTGGTGGAAGAAAATTGATACGTGAAGAGAAGGAAAAAAGACGTAAAGAAAGATGAAGAACGAAATGAAAACCGTCTAAGAAGGATCATGAGGAGAGATGCAAAAAAAAAAAAAAAAATGGAGAAAGGAATGAAAGCGTTGGAGAAAAAGTGAAGAAAAAGAAGAAGATAGTCGAGTATAAAATCACGCGAAAGGAGGAGGAAAAAAAAAGCGACAGAACGTGTGACAAACAGATGACTGACGTATTAAAAGAAGATAAAAGTAAACGAACTGAAAGGATGTGAAAGTATTAAACAAAACGAATGCTTATAAAAACTGTGAGAGGAACCAACCCTCCTCCTCCTCCTCCTCCTCCTTCATCTCTCTTACATCTCAGCCTTCCACTAAGCTAAGTAAGTACATGAGCACTGAGAGAGAGAGAGAGAGAGAGAGAGAGAGAGAGAGAGAGAGAGAGAGAGAGTAGAGAGAGGGAGGCAGGCTCGCTTTCAAATCTTTTCTTCCTCCTTTTAAGTTCTTTTATAGTTTCATTCGCGTTTCCTTCCTGCTTCTTCTCTCCCTCCTCCTCCTCCTCCTCCTCCTTTGTTAACATAGTAATTGAATCAAGTGGCTGGGAGTGTTGAGTTCTTAAATGCGTGCCCCCCCCCCCCTCTCTCTCTCTCTCTCTCTTCAGGGGGCGGAGTGGGTAACATTATCTGTCCCGCCGTTGCCCATCGCGCCATCCCTGCCTGACACACACACACACACACACACACACACACACACACACACATATACGAGAATGGGGTGATGAGGGGAGAGAAAGGGGCGTGGAGAGGAAGGAAAAGGGCGGGGCGTTGCGCGCAGGGAGGGGGTGATAGTGTGTGTGTGTGTGTGTGTGTGTGTGTGTGTGTGTGTCACTGTCCGTTTATCATCTTTTTGTGGAGGGCGTGGTGTGGAGGGCGGATGAATGGATGGATAGAGAAAGAATGTAAGGGGTAATAGTAGTAGTAGTAGTTGTAGTAGTAGTAGTAGTAGTGGTAGTAGTAGTAAACACATCCGTGCGTTCTCTGCTAGTTCGTTCTCTTCATGGAATTCTTCAACATACTAGTGTTGCTGTTGGTGTCCCTGTGTTGTGGCAAAGTCTGATATATATACCCTTGTTGCAGTGTGTGTGTGTGTGTGTGTGTGTGTGTGTGTGTGTGTCATATCCCGAGTAATTATGTGCTTTTGTAATGATGTTGGTGACAATAGTAATAGTAGTGGTATAGTAGTAATGCGTGGGGGGGAGGGTTGTAGTTCTGGTGGCGACATTCCTCGTTAGCTCACATTAATCGTAGTTACCAAGATCAAGTGCCCGTGGGAAGAAGAAGCTCCTCCTTATCTCACGTCCTCATTATAGCTACGTACGTGACACGCCCGGGACTAACTTATAGGAAAGGAACTCGGAATCACAGGATACTTTTTTTTTCCAGGATTTGAAAAAAAGACAACGTTTCTCACCTCGTTCTCGAGAAGGAGTGTGTCACATCCTCTCGCGTGACGTGGCCGCCGCATACGTCACGCGTCGCCGTCGGGTCATGGTTCACTCCGGGCGACTGTGAAGGCGCTATTATGCTTTAACACGTTTTTGGTATTTTGAGGACCGTGGCAGCAGCATCAGAAGTTCACACGTTTTGTAGATTTAGTAGAATAGTTGTTGTATTGTTGTGTAGGTTAAGGATGTCAGCCGCTGATAAAGAATAGTGAGCGTTCTGATGGTCTGTCTGGTGCCTTGCCGCCGTCTCGTCCAGTGCCAGCCCGCGGTGTGCCTGCCGCCTGGCCTGCCACCGTTCAGTTGTCGACGGTCCGGGCAGGAGGCAGGCCGCGTGGCAGTGGAACCACCGCAGTGTTGAGGCAGAGCCCATTCAGCGCACACCCACGGACAGCCTCACTCGTTCAGTGCCAAAGTTTTGTCGTCAGAGTGGGCGTGGACTCTTTACCCTGACGTGCAGTGCCTCGAGAGCTGTCATTTCAAGGGCGCCTCGTCTTGAGCAGCGGCGTGGTGATCGTGAGCGGCGGTGACTCACGGGCGTCGCGGAGACTCATGCACTGACTCAATTGATTATTACTCAACTGCACAGCACGGCACTGGCTGGCTGAGCGTGGCACTAGAGGCACTCCTGATGAAAGCCACAGTGCTGGAACGCCAATAGTAACACCTGCCAGCACGGAACGCAGGCATGGCATAACTTAACACTAGCGAACTGTCATCCACCACGAGTTACGAACGTGAAGAAGCAACCGTGACACCCCGAAGCGAGCCTATCGGTGGTGATGGTGTTAGCGATAGTGACAAGGAAGGAAGAAAGACAGACGGTAAAGTGAAAATCAAAACCAGGGCCTCGGAAAGACTGCTATCGTCATCACCATCAGCGCTAAAGGACACCCTGGGTCGAGGTGGCGATGGCCTGAGGGGTGGCGGGGAGCAGATGGTACATATCAGCGGCTGGCGGTTTGGGTGCGTCAACTACAAGGTGAGTGACGGGGAGCTGTGCCAACCGGGTGTCCCTGCTGATGATTACGATACCCCTCCCGCTGCTGCTTCTGTAAACCACCTCACACCGTCCCCTCCCCTACCCCTACCTTGCCCCCGTCAAGGCTAAGGCCAGCCTGTCGATGCGGGGGGCGGGGCAAAGGGGTGAGAAGGGGGGCAAGACTGAACTCCCCCGTGCCGTCAGTCTGTGGTAATTGTCGCTTTGTTTAGAAACTTAGGCAACGGTGACAAGTACCCGTGGTTAGTCTTTTGAGGTGGGGGGAAGGAAGGGAGGGTTTACCTGATAGAGCCGGGGTGGTGTGTGCTTTGTTTGGTAGCGTAGGCGATGATGGCATAGGTACAGTGTGTCTTGGAGTGATGTGCTCAAGGGACTGGGGTGATTAACTTATGCGTTCAGTTTGTATTGGGGGTGATATGTGCTTCATTTGGTAACGTAGACGACGATAACAAGGTATACAGTGTGTCCTGGGGTGATGTGTATAAAAAAAATAGGGTGACGGTAACAAATACTCGCAGATTGTCTTAAGGGAGGGTGTACAAGAAGGAGCAGGAGTGTCATGTGCTGTGTGGTAACGTTGGCGACAGTGACGTGGGTACAGTGTGTATTGGGGGGAAACTCAAGAAACTGGGGTGATTTAACTTATGCGACAAATGACACGGTGGCAAGTACATTCAGTTTATCTTGGGGGGGGGAGTCTAAAAGGAAGCACCTCAAGGACAAAAGCATATGAAAGCAAAAACCCGCCAAGCACTACTCCTATAAAAGAGAGCAGAGTTCATGTTCTTGGGGGTGATGCACGAGGAAGGGACCCAGGTGATGTTTGCTCTGTGTGGTAACGTTGGCAACAGTGACGTAGGTACATACCGTGTGTCTTGGGAGGGTAATGTCCTCGAGGAACTAAGGTGATTTGGCCTCAATTTCAGAACTTTGGTGGCTAGGGTGACATGTTCCTGGAGTTATAATAGTTTTGGGGCGCTTTCCTCGTGCTTTCAAAGGCTAGATTCGCTTTGAACTGGGGATGAACAGTGAATGGTAACCAACAGCTCCATATATTGTGTGTTGTGGGCGAGTGAGTGAGTGAGTACGAGTCTACTTAGGGAATGAACCGTGAAAAGAAACCAACAATTCCAAAATCATTTGTGTGTTGCGGGCGATTGAGGGAGGGAGTATAAATCGGGTTTATCTGATTTTGGTTGGGTGTGCTTGCTTGCCGTGGGGGTGGCGTGTGTGAGCGTGCGTGCGTGACCTTGGCGACGCGCGGGGGTGGTGGTGGTGTTCAAGGTCCCCAGCTGCCCAACCCGGGGAGTCCTTGAAGCCAGCATAAGTTATTACCTAACACGAAATTAAAGACAAACAAGACAACGGAGAAACATAAAAAAAATTATAAAACCACAAAAACATGAGGAGCCATTTTAACATTGAACATTCATGCTTTCTCGTGTGTGTGAATATAATGGTTTTAATTGACGTGTATATATATATTGAGTTTTAAGTTATACGAAATCAGACAAACAAAACAACGGAATAATTCTAAAACCTCAAAAACACATAAGAAACACCTTTTCACATACATCATCATATTATTTCTTTCAAGCGGAGAGTTTCAAGACACCGCTAGCCTACCTCTCTTTTGTTGGCCACCCGTTGTTTCCTTTTGTTCAGGCAGCGTTTGGCAGGTCTATTTAGTTCCGTCTTTGCTTCTTACCCTTGAGCTGCCTCCCTCGCTGTTAAGAAATAAAAATGCACTTTCTCATGTGTGTGTGTGTGTGTGTGTGTGTGTGTGTGTGTGTGATGATGATTTTAACTGGCGGTAATATTGAGTTGAAAGTTGTTTTGAGTTTGGCTAAAGTGTTATGGTACATGCAGACGCTCATTTGTCCTTGAACTCCAGTATAATGATGTAATGAAGGAAGAGGAGGGAGGGACGGAGGGACATCAGGAACAGAGGAGGAGAGAGGGAGGGAGGGAGGGACAACAAGCACAGAGGAGGAGGAGAGAGGGAAGGAGCTAGGGAGGGACATCAGGGACAGGTTGTTAGTTATGATGTAATGATGTTAAGGACGAGAGGGAAGAGGGAGGGAGAGAAGGATGCATAAGAGGGGGGGAAGGAGGTAGGAGAGGAGGGAGAGAAGAGTGCATGAAAGGGGGTGGTTATCCAAGTAAGTGAAGGGGAGAGAGAGGTAAGAATGGGTTGAGAGGAAAGGGGAGATGAGTTTGCATTTCTTGGTGTAATGTTATGAGAGAAGCAGGGAGAGGAGGGAGGGGAGATAAAGTTAGGGAAAAAAGGGGACGGGAGGGGAAGGAATGGGACAAAGTGGGGAAAAGAAATATATTAAGTGGGTAAAAGTATGGAAAAGATTAGACATGAAGGAAAGTGTAAGGGGAGGAGAGTGGACAGAAGAGATATTAAGTGAAATGAAGAGAGGGGGTGAAAAAGTATGTAAAAGAGGGGATATTAGCGGAAGAAAGAGGATATGAGGGGAAGGGAGTGGACAAGAGTGGAGAAGGGAGAGGATAAGAATGGGAAAGAGGGAACATAAAGAGGAGATATAAGGGGAAGAAACCGCTCGAGTGTTTGTTGAGGTATTGAGTGTGGGAGAGAAAGGATCGACACCAGGTTAGGCCAAGCGAGCGAACCAGAGAAAGAAAGGTAGAAATATAAAGGAGACAAGAGAATAGAGAAAGAAAGGAAGGAGATAAGTGTAGGGATGAATAAAGGGAGGGTCAGGTGATGATGGAGGGGAGAAAAGAGAAGGAGAGAGCAGTGTGGGGTAGAGGGGAAGGGAGAGGCTCTGAGAATAAGGGATAGGGATGAAAGGGAGGGACAAAGGGTCAGGTGGCGATGAAGCGGCGCGCGTGTAAACAGAGCCAAGGGGGTCTTTGAGCAGGTGTAAACAACGGGAGGAGGTGTAAACAGGTGCCACTCACTGTCCCCGCCATACATGCAGCGGAGGAGGAGGAAGAGGAGGAGGAAGGGGCGCCGACTCCATGTTGACCGTCAATGCCAATGCCATCATCGCCTCGCCCTCCTTCCCCTCACTCACGCTCCCTCCCTCTTCCTCTCACGCGTCCCCTCCCTTCCTCTTTTCCCTTCCCTCTCCCTGCCCCTCCCTCACGTGTTCCCTCCCTGCCTCCCTACTCTCACCTCCCTTTTCTCTTCCCCTCTCTCTTACCTCCCCTTTCCTTACCCCTTCCTAATCTCCTTCCCTCTCTTCCCCTCCCTGATTTCCCCTCCCTCTTCTCCTTATTAAGCCTTTCTCCCTCCTTCCTCTTACGCACGCTTCCCTCCTTCCCTTCCCTCACCTTACATCCCTATTTCCTTTACTAATTAACCTTTCATTCCCCGTCCCTTCCTACCTGCCCATCACCCCCCTTACTCTCACTCTCTCCCTTCCCCTCACCTCCCCTTTCCTGTCCCTTCCTCTCTGATTTCCCCTCCCTGCCTCCGTACCTTCTCCCCTTACCTTTCTTCCCTCTTCCCCTTACGGATTTCCCTCCGTTCCCCTCACCCTCCCTCCCCTATCTCCCCTTCCCCTCACTCACGCGTCCCTCCCTACCCCTCTCTCACCTCTCCTCTTCTTAATTAATCATGTCCTTCCCTTCCCTTACTCCTCCTTCCCTTCCCCACTCCTGTCCCCTCCCCTTCTTCCCCTCCCCCTTCTCCTCCCTTCATCGTGCGTTATATCTCCTCTCCCTTTCTTCCTTTCCTCCCCTCTCCGTTTGTCTTCCCTTTTCTTCCTTTCCTTTTCCTACACTCCCTATCTATCTATCTATCTCAATCCTTGCTTCTCTTCTTTCCACCGTCTTTCCATCTTCTCTTTCCCTTCTTCCTTCTTCCTTTCTTTCCATCTCTTGTTTACTGCCCTTCCTGTCATCTCTATCTCCAACCTTCATCTTCGTATGTCCCCTTCTTCTTCCCTCTCCCCTTCTCTCTTCTCTCCTCTCTAAGCTGTCTTTATCTTTATTTGCTTTCACGCGTATCTTTACTATCTACTAATTCACACGATTTCCGGTTGCTTATCTCCTTCCATCTTAACTTTCCTCCTCCTCCTCCTCCTCCGCATTTCCTGTTGTCTTTCCATCCTTCTCTCTCTCCTTCAGTTTTGCCTTCCTTCCTTCCTTCCTTCCTTCACACTTGTCTTCCTTTCTTCAGTTTTATTTTTCTTTCTTTTCCTTCTTTTGTGTTTACGTTTTTCCTTCTTTCCTTCATTTTTTGCCTATGTTTCCTTCTTTCCTTCATTCTTTATTTTTTTTATCTTATCCTTCCTCCTTCATCCGTATCTTCTTTTCTTCCTTTCTTCCTTCCTCCACTCTGTTTATCTTATCTTCCCTTCTTCATCCCTATCTTCTTTCCTTCTTCTTTTATTCCTTTCTTTTCTCCTTTTGTCTTAGTTTTCATAGATTAATCCTTCTTCCCTCCCTTCCTTCTTTTCTTTTTCTCTTTTCTCTTCCTTTAGATCCTCCCTTCATTCCTTCACTCTCTGTCTTATACTTTCTTTCCTTCCTTTTCCCCTATTTACCTACATTCCCTCCTCCCTCCCTTCCTTCCTCTCCTTCGCTTACCCGCCCATCCTTCTCTCCTTCCTCTCCTTTTAATTTTCCTTCCCCTCTTTCAATATTTCCCTCCTCTCTTGCTTTATTCTCTTTGTCTCATCTTTTCCTTCCTTTCTACTTTCTACTTTCTCTTGTTTTCCCTCTTCCAGTATTTCCTTCCTTCATTCACTCTTTGTCTTACCCTTTCCTTCCTTCCTTCACTGTCCTTGCCTTACCCTTCCCTTCCTTCCTTTCTGTCCGACCTACTTTTCAACCCTTCTCTTAAATCAACCTTTCTATCCCTGTCATTTCCCTTCCTCTCCAATTTCCCCTCCCCCCTCTTTCCTTCCTTCCTTCCTTCACCTTCCTTGCCTTACCCTTCCCTTCCTTCCTTTCTGTCCTACCTACTTTTCAACCCTTCAAATCAACCTTTCTATCCCGGTCATTTCCCTTCCTCTCCAGTTTCCCCTCCCCCGCCGTCCGCCCTCCCGTTCCCTGCCTCTTGAAAATACCCCTTTCCTGCCCCTCCCACCCTTCATTTCCTCCTCTTAGAAATTTCCCCGTCAACCTCCACCTCCCTCATCCTCATCCCTTCCCCACTATCCCCCCCTCCCCCCCCTTTCCAGATGTTGGCCCTCCCTGACGCGCCGTAAGACACACTAATAATTTGAAAGTGTTGTCGTATAACTTGAGGCAGAGATACAAGCAGTCGTTGCAACAAGTCTTGGGAAGGGTGATTTGTGCGTCTTCCATTGCTCTCTCTCTCTCTCTCTCTCTCTCTCTCTCTCTCCTTTTTTGTTTGTTTTATTGGGCTAATTATGTCTATTGAGTCATATTGTGTGTGTGTGTGTGTGTGTGTGTGTGTGTGTGTGTGTGTGTGTGTGTGTGTGTGTGTGTGTGACTCCTAAATACATTACACCACCATAGGATGTGTGTGGGATCTCTCTCTCTCTCTCTCTCTCTCTCTCTCTCTCTCTCTCTCTCTCTCTCTCTCTTCGTGGAAAGGGCACCCCAGACGCGGGAGTAGGATACGACGAAGGAGACGAAAGGAGGAGGAGGAGGAGGGGGAGGGAGATGTTAACAGCTGGTTTTTGGAAGTAAGGTTACGGGAGGTGGCTTCAGATGTATTCCTAGAAGTGGGAGAGGAGGAGAGGGAGGTGGAGGGGGGGAAGGGGAGGAGGAGGGGGGGAAGGGGAGGAGGAGGGGGGGGTAAGGGGAGGCATTGGTGGTGTTCGTTAGGGAGGAAATGGGTGAAGAGAAGGAGGAGGAGGAGGAGGTAGAGTGTTGCTATTAGGGGAATGAGTAAGGTGGTGTGTGTGTGTGTGTGTGTGTGTGTGTGTGTATGTAGGTGAGTGACGCATGTATACACACTCAGTAGGGGGTGTAGAGGGCGCCGAGTACACACACACACACACACACACACACACACACACACCTTTTCTCTCTCTCTCGCCTTTGTCTGGTTTTGTAATTTATCTTTAGCCTGAGTTTGAGTTATTATCTCTCTCTCTCTCTCTCTCTCTCTCTCTCTCTCTCTCTCTCTCTCTCTCTCTCTCTCTCTCTCTCAGCGGTTGTATGTATATAGTTATTGATGTTTTTTTGCGATAATCATCTTGTATACCGAGAAATTTACTCATATTTTGCTAACCACCACCACCACCACCAACAACAACAACAAGAACAACAAGAACAATAAAATGGACGTTAGCAACACTTATTTGAATGAGAACTTGCTACACCGCTTCAGTCCGGCAAGAGCTCTCATAGCCACTCCCATCGGTACATTTTTTCCCCATAAATTAGAATATTCATCTACTTACCGAGAGCTCACAAACTTAACACTACATACTCTATTCTTCACTACTTACACCTCTACCACTACTTCTACCACCACCACTTCTTCTCTACTTACCAAGAGCTCACTAACTTAACACTATCATACTCTATTCTTCACTACTTACACCTCTACCACTACTTCTACCACCACCACTTCTTCTCTACTTACCGAGAGCTCACTAACTTAACACTACATACTCTATTCTTCACTACTTACACCTCTACCACTACTTCTACCACCACCACTTCTTCTCTACTTACCAAGAGCTCACTAACTTAACACTACATACTCTATTCTTCACTACTTATACCTCTACCACTCCTTCTACCACCACCACTTCTTCTCTACTTACACTACGATCACTACCTCATCCACAACCACTAACGACTACCTACACCTACCAGAACAATTATATTCTACACTTCTCACTTCTTACACCTCTGCCACTACTACTACTACCACTTCTTCACTACTTACACCTCTATCACTACCTCAACCACTACCACTAACAACTAAAACACTATAATATATCTACTTACCAGAGCTCACTTAGTTATACACTTTTCTCACTACTTACACTTCTACCATTTCTTCACTACTCACACAAACATTACTACCTCAACCACTACCGCTTACACCACTAATCTATAATATACCTACCTACCAGAGCTCACTAACTTACTATTCTACACTATTCCTCACTACTTACACCTCTATTACTTTTCTACTACCACTTCTTCACTATATACACTACGATCTCTACTTCAAACACCACCACTAACACCACTAACCTCTACACCTACTATCAAGAGCACTACTCGTCTATCCACTCCACTACCACTACCACTAACATGTAGACTCGTCACCTTCCCCACCACCATCACCACCAGTACTACCGTGCCACACCCATCACAACCACCACCACTATTTTGCATTGGTACTTCTCCCCTTGATATCATTATCCTCTACCTCCCTCCCTTACCACGCCCATCACCACCACCACCACCACCACGACTCACCACCAACACCCGAAGCCACACCCAAAATCTAGCGCTACCAACATCACCTTTGCATAGTTCACCCCACCACCACCAGTATCAACATCAACACCACCATCAACAACATCAAAGCTTACCTCACTCGACTTCAAACCACCATCATTTTATTTTCCGTTTTATTTTATTTTATTTGCTTTGTTCTTATTGGGCAATGTGATCCGTTGACTAATTTATTCTCCGTGTTGTCCTTTGTTACTATTTAAAATTTATCACTTTATTTTTTTGTTTCTTATCCACGCTTGCCTGACTCTCTCTCTCTCTCTCTCTCTCTCTCTCTCTCTCTCTCTCTCTCTCTCTCTCTCTCTCTCTTGCTATTATTATATGTTTGTTTGTTTATCCTTTGCTTTGTTTTCTTCTTCCTCTTCATTGTGTTACTCGTTGTTGTCTTTTGCTCAGCCTTGCTCTAACCGCTCTCTCTCTCTCTCTCTCTCTCTCTCTCTCTCTCTCTCTCTCTCTCTCTCTCTCTCTCTCTCTCTCTCTCTCTCTCTCTCTCTCTCGTTGCTCATTCACTTTGTTTTTCTTTATTGTTGTTCCCTTCCTCCTCTTCTTCCTTTCATTTTCCCCGTTTACTAATTCTTCTCTTAATTTTCTTCCTCTCTTCTGTACCTCCTTTTTGTTGCTCATCTCTATTCTTCACCCTTGTCGTTCTTCTCCTGCTCCTCCTCCTCCTCTTTGTTGCTCCTCTCTATTCTTCACCCTTGTCGTTCTTCTCCTGCTCCTCCTCCTCCTCTTCTTCCTCTCCTTGTCCCCCTGTTAATCCTCTTATTTCATTTCCCTGCCTCTCTTCTGTACTTCCTTATTCTCTCCTCTTTGTTACTCTTTCCCTTTGTTCTTCACACAACGCTCTTCTCTTCCTCCTCTACTCCTCCTTTCCTTTTCCGTTGTTACTATATCCTCCTTAATTTTCTTCTTCATCTGTTCTTCCTTTTCCTTTTTCTCCCTTTTGGTATTCCTTCACTTTGTTCTTTATCTTCTTCGTTGTTCTCTTGTTTTCATTTCCCCTGACAATCCTCCTCTCTATTTTCCTTCCCTTTCTTTAATTTCCTTCTTTTTCACCCTCCTTCGTTCTCATTCTCCCTCTTCTCCTAATTCTTTCGTCACCTTCACATTGCCGCACCTTGTTCTCATTCCTCCCTTCTCCAATTATTCGCTTCCCTTACTATCCTTCTTATCTCACTACACTATCTTGCTCTCCTTCCACCCCTTGCGTGTCTTTCTTAATCCTTGCTTAACCTCCTTTCATTAGACTCCTCACCCAGTTTCTTCTGTCCACTTGCTCAGTAAATTACACGGCGCGCTCTTTTCTCACACAAGTTTCTTAATCTATGTAGTTACACCCACTCACCCAGATTCTTTCTTTCACTCTTCCTTTCTTTGTCACCCAACCCACCCCTGTACCAACCCACTTAGTCCCTCCCTTTCCCCGCCCACCCAGTCTTCCTTCCTTCCCGTTCTCCCTCCCTCCCTCCCTCACCTTACCTTACCCAACCGACTTGCTCACCTTCCATCGCATCTTCACTCCCCACCAACCACCCAGGCTTCTTCTTCCACCTTCCCCCTTCTACATCCCTCCCTCCTTCCCTCCCCAAGTCCCTCACGTGTACTATTCTCCATGGTTACCCAGGGGCGGCAGGTGTCTCGGCTTACATAAAGGGTTTGATTCTCCTCTCAATCCAGTGTGTGACGTCAGTTGAATTCAAATCAGCTATCCATCCAGCTCGTGTTTTTAGTGGTGGGTGGAGATGGTGGTGATTGTGGTGGTAGTTTGTGGTGTGTATTGTGCCTTGTGCCCTTGTTTGTGGCGTTGGTGGTATGGTTAGTACTTAGTAGGCGAAATGATAGGTGGTGGTGGTGGTTTGTGGAGTGTATTGTATCTTGTATTATTGTTTGTGGTGGTGGTTGTGTGGTTAGGTAGGCGGATTGGTGATTCTGGTGGACTGGTGGTGTTGCTGTTGCTGCTGGTGCGTTCTGTTGGCTATCGTATCATATTATGTGGTGTGGGGGAAGGGAGGGTGAATGGAGGGGGTGGAGCAGACATTCTCACGCTCCTCATCTGGTTTCAAAGGGCGGGAAGGGATGGATAGGATGGGGAGATAGGATGGGAGTCGGGCTGGTGTGGCTGCAGGGGGTAGGAAGAGGAAGGAGGAGGCAGGGGTAGGTTGATGGCTGGGTGTAGTCGGGGCGCATGGCTGGCTGGCGGGGTGGGTGATGGGTTGGCGGGTGCTGGCGGGTGCTCGGCGGATGGGTGGGGACGCGGGAGGGGCGGCTAGACACTGGGCCGCCCTACCATCTGTTGCTACTACCACTGCTGATGCTACTGTTACCACGACCACCATCACTACTACTACTACGACGACGACGACGACGTTTCGTGGTGCGTATCGTAATGAGAGGAACAGTCCAGAGAGAGAGAGAGCACGAGGAAGACTGCAATAAAAGTGAGGGAGGGAGGAGGAGGTGGTAGTGGTGGTGGCGGTGGTGATGGAGTTTCCCGCCTTGACCTTTTGCCATCGTGGATATGATGTTCGGGGTGGTGGTGGTGGTGGTGGTAGTAATAGTACTAATAGTAGTGGTAGTAACAGATGGTGGAGGAGGAGGAGGAACTGGTGGTGGTGGTGGTGACTGCTAAGTTGGCACACTCTTTGATATGCAGAAGGATGATAATTGCTGCAGAGACAAGTGATAAACAATGGTCTTGTGTGTGTGTTTGCCAGCAAGTACCCTCCCGATTAGGGCAAGCTCATTATAGTCGATCTCTTGGTACTGCTGGGACCTTCATGCACCACACACCCCATGCGCCTTGCTGAAGGGGGGACAGTAACCGCTCCTTGTCAGCGGTAAAATATCGGCCAGAGCGGGTCTCTTTCTGAACCTCCGTCTGCCGGGCCTTATCCACTGAGCGATCGGAACGGTGTGTGTTTGTGTGTGTTCTTGACCGTGATAATATGTACCCCGTTGTTTATCTTTTATATATACTATGATTTATTTTTACGTTATTCCCTTTCGTTGCTTCACTTTTTTGTTTCGTCACTCATACCCAGTAACCCCAGTAACAGCCTTTTCATATAGCTATATTCGGGTAGCAACAATTAAGCTTATCAAGCTACATCACGTGTGTGCACATTAAACAAACAATCACACACCCCTTCATTAGCCAACGCCATGACAATAATTATCGTGCACTCTACATGACCCACGTTTGTACATACATCCATTCTTATCTTGTTTGCCATTGCGTGATTGGAAAGTGAAAAACGAGGGACTTTTTACGGTCATATCGGTGAATTACCATTGTGTATGTATGTGGAGAGAGAGAGAGAGAGAGAGAGAGAGAGAGAGAGAGAGTTTTGAAGACCCTGGAGCTGAAATCATGCATAGTAATATATATTTTTTACCTGAACTGCAGATACTTCGTCAGAGGGAAGCACACAGCCTAAACATAATCATTGCCGGTAGTCATTCATATATATCGCCGGCGGCAGAGAGAAGCTGGAAGGAGAGAGGAAGGAGGAAGAGAATTAAAAGAGAGCTAATTAAGTAGGTCAGGCAGGAAGGTGGAGGGAGGAAGAACATTAAGGTTGATCGGAGGGAGAGAAAGAGAGAGCAAATGAAATCTCAGTTGGGGTCGTGGAGGAAGATGAGATATTAGACAGATGAGAGAGGAAGAGAAAGATGGGGAAGTCGAGCAGCAGGGTAATTATTTAGAAAGCTGCCCTCACCCTGCTGCCCTCTGACCCTATACAGCCGCCCCCCCCCCCTCCCCCCGTTTCCAGGTGACCCTTGACCTTGGGAAGAAGCGAGGCATCCGTTTTGCTATCCATTAGACACGCACACACGCCCCCATGCCAACTACTGTGTGTGTGTGTGTGTACAGAAGGATCTTAGGTCGGCATTCTCAGACGCTTTCGCCTCTCACATTAACAATTTCCAAAGGCCGATAAGGAGAATCATCGGGTTCTCCTAAGTGGGCTTTCACGTTTCTGGTACAGAAGCATTGTCGATCTACCACCAGGGTCATAAAAGTACCCATGGAAATGCCCACACCTCCTACGAAAGCATTGTCAAGTGGGTGTGCTTTAACGCCTAAATATTTAAGAATGCGGCCTTTATGATTTTCTTACTAGATGAAATAATGTTTAAGTAGAAGTAAATATTCCTTGTTATCAGTTCCGAGTTGAGTGTGTAAGGAAGGCATGCAAGCTATCTTATAGGAAATGTTTGTCTAGCTTTATCAATAACGTGTTTTCTGTCTTTGCAGGCGCCGACGTGGCGACTATGGGGAGAGGAAAAATGCGACGGCGCCATCTACACCGTGTACCTGAAGAAGGTGCGCTATCACCACCCCTCGCGGAGCATAACACAGGTGAGTGCCGGCCGGTGCATGAAGACGAGGAACAGCAGTTAATTAATCATGTAGGAGGTCTTGACGGTAATGTTGGAGACCAGGGTTATTTATAATATTGATCGCACTGTCTTGGGTGGCTGCAGACTACTCGCTGGGGCACCACTTCTTCACAAATAGACCGTTGAGTAAATACTAGTCATACTACCCTTATAGGTGTGTCAGGCTTCGAAATGGATCATGAGGATATTACATTAGATAAAAAATGTCTCACTTAAAAAATGTTTAAAGAATACTATCATACACTTGTTGAGTTTGAAAATATACGGAAAAAACGTGAAAAAAATAATTAATAGAACCAACAGAAAAGAAAATGGGATCATAAATTAATTAGAACCAACAACACCGTGCAAATTACAAGACTATAACACTAAATAACACTCTGATGACTGCTAACAATGCCACGTGTCTCTTCATCCTACAGGAGAGCGATGACGATGAGATCTCGCACCTGGAGTGGGAGACGGTGCGGGTCCGGTTCCTCAAGGCCGGGACTCTTGAGCGCCTGGTGGAGTCCCTCGCCTCGGACACGGGGGAGCTGGAGTCCACCTTCGTCAACGTATTCCTGGCCACCTACCGCACCTTCTCCACCACCAGCCAGGTCCTCAACCTCATCATCGACCGCTACCTGGCCCTCCAAGCCGCCGCCTCTTCACCCTCCTCTTCATCTCCGTCACTGTCCTCGAATTGCAACAAGAAGATAAATGTTCCGCCCCACCTTCGCGAGGACCATATGAAGTGAGTACAGTCATGTTTTATTATTATTATTATTATTATTATTATTATTATTATTATTATTATTATTAGTGTAGTGGTGGTGGTAGTAGAAGTAGTAGTAGTAGTAGTAGGTAGGTAGGTTCCTGAAGTAGGTAGGTAGTCTTTAGTAAGAGGAGGAGGAGGAGGAGTTAGCAAGTAGTTGTAGAAGTAGTGGTAGTATTGATGTTATGTCTTTTTCTTTTTCTTTTTTTTAAGTTATCTATGTACTGTATTGTTATTACTTTTTGTATTTGTTTATTTATGTATCTCTACATATATTTCTTGTTTACTAAGTATGTAAATAACCTTTCCTCTCTCATGTTTCAGGGCCCTAAGGTTAACACTACAAGTCTGGCTGGACGGCTACACAGAGGACTTCAGAGACCCTCCAGACTTTCCGTGCCTGGTGCAGCTCAAAAAATTCACTCAAGAAAACTTGCCAGACTCAGACCTCCACATCAAGGTGGCCTACAAGCTGGACAAGATGAAGCGAGAACATGGTGAGGATTTGTTAGTTTTTGAGGAGAGAGAGAGAGAGATTTAAGTGAACCTATTGATTTAAAGTCCTAAACTCCCTTTTGAAATGAGTCCTTGGCTAATAGATGGTTGAGGTCTGTTTCACCTTTCTTGTAAATTATTTAGTGATTATTTTAGGAAAGTTTGAGGCTTTTTCGAATTACAGGAAATCAATGTGTAGTGTGTGATGGTGCTGAGCAGATTTTTTTCCATAAACCAATATTCGTATTTATTCATAAGGTCTAAAAAAAAAACAAAGTTGCTGTTCATGTGTTTCTTCACAATGTTTAGCTGAATATGTGGCGTACTGATTTTTATGTTGTGTTTATATTATATTATGTTAATCTTCATATTTATACTGATGTTTCTATTGTATTGTCAGGTTCCCCGATGCTGCAGAAGATCTGGTCCTGTGGCGAGGAAATGCGTGTCCACTGCCCTTCCCCCATGACCAACGGCACACACCACCCGTATGACTTTGCGGACATACCAGAAGCCACCTTTGCTCAACAGCTGACACGTATGGACACAGTAAGTCCCTCGCTCCTTTCTCAACTTCCTGTGCCTCAGCCTGTATCTGATGCAACAACTGACCATTAATAGCAGTTAGTCATTTAATCAATTCTGGTCATGATGTCTGCTTCACCAACCTCTTTTTCATTTCTTTTAGTAATCTTTCTTTTACTTTAAGTACTATTTTACATTACTTATCTTTCTTGTTGGCTATAGATTGCTTTTCTTTTAGTGCTTTCTACTGTACTTTTTCTTCAACTTTTGTCATTAATTATTTATGTTTTATTTTTTACACAAGTATGTATACCCAAATTTATAAGAAATCTGTGAGTCTAGTAATAAGTCTCTTCGTGTCATCATTCTCGTATTATTTTTTGTGTGTAGTAGCAATATACTTACCTTTATTTTCTACCTGCAGGTGCTGTTCAAGGGGGTCATTGCTCACCAGTGCCTGGGATCAGTGTGGTCACGGCGGGACAGGGGCCGTGGGGACGCAGCGGCCTCGGTTGCAGCCACAGTGGAGCAGTTCAATGCTGTCAGCTTCCGGGTTCAGTCCACCATCCTGGTTGACACGGAATTGAAACCTTCACAGCGAGCAAAACTCATCACCAAGTGGATTGACATTGCTCAGGTGAGTGATCATGATGAAAGACCTGCAGTACAGGGATGCAGCATGTAATTTTAAAGCAGTACTTCACTGAAGTTGTTTCTTATTTTAATGTATTTTTTTCTTTTTATTCCAGGAATTAAGAATGCACAAGAATTTTTCATCCTTGAAGGCAATAATCTCTGGGCTTCAGTCAAATCCCATCTACAGATTAAAGAAGACCTGGGGTGCTGTGATCAAGGATAAGGTAGTTATTTTTTGCTTAATTTGAATGAGTCATATAACAGTACACCAGTCAGTATTTGAAGAATATTTAGAAGTTTCCATTGAAATATACTTAGATGATAAATGCATTAATAATTTTTTGTATCATCACCAGGCTGAGTTGTTTGAGGAACTTGCCAGAATATTCAGCGAGGAGAACAATCAGTTGAACCAGCGGGAGCTGCTGATGAAGGAGGGAACAGCCAAGCATGCCCAGACAGCCCACGCCAATGACCGCCACCTGCCCAAGGCGCTGGAGAAGTTGGCTACCAATCCACTGGTATGTTAAGCTCTTCTTGTGCAACATTTGAAATACTTGCAGTTGTGGAAAATAGTATCAGTGTTTCATCATTCAATGAAAAGCTAGATTCAAATTATCAATCCTCAAACAAATATACTTTGTGTTTCAGGCCACAAGTTATGGCACCATTCCCTACCTCGGAACATTCCTCACCGACTTGACCATGATTGATACAGCCATCCCTGATACTGTTGCTGATGGACTTATCAATTTTGACAAGAAACGCAAAGAATTTGAAGTCTTGGCACAGGTAAGAGCAAAATCAAAGAATTTGCATGGTTTAATTTTGTCTTGAAAATAAATAACATTTTGTTATTTTGTTATAGTTTGGTAATAAAGACTTACACACATCCCCAGATCCGGTTGTTGCAAGGAGCTGCCAATGCATACCAGATGGAGTGGGATGAGCAGTTTGAGAGGTGGTGGGAGTCTGTGCTGGTGTTGGATGATAAGGAGGCTTGGCGGCTCTCATGCCAGATAGAGCCACAGGGCTCATCCTCCACCAGAGAAGGAAAATTAAGGAAAAAAGCTCAGTAAGTTGTCAAAACTTTTGAGGTCATCTTATTTTTGTATGAATGATAGTAGTTATGACTTGATTAATAACAGCAAAATTACTACTTATTGTAGTTTGGTATGAACTAACAATTTTTTAACTTGTTTTGTAGGTGTCACCGCAAGAATGACAGCATTGCGAGCACCTCCTCTGGGTCCTCCAGCAGTCAGTTCTTCTTTGACAATGACTCTTTGAGCACCCCACTAAGCCACAATGACTCTTGCTCCTTAGAGAGAAAGGTAAGTCTCCAAACAGTTACTTCATTTACTGCTGGGTTACTCTTGATCCTATGTAGAAGATATACATAATGTAGTATCTTGAATTAACTTACCATTCTTTCAATTTTTTAGTTAGTACAGCATCACATGTTATTGAAGATTGTCTATGCATTCTCATCTATGTATTCTCATATGTTTTTCCTCCTTCAGATGTCCACCTCATCTAGCAGCTCATCTCTCCCATCACTGGATGTGTCAGTTCACTCAGGTGGCACCACAGCCTCGGGTCGTACTCCAGACCGCTCTGTGTCCACCACACAACTGAACCAGCCTAACCAAACCTCTCCGTATATCACTCCTGACTTCTACATCATCAGAGTTTCTATTGAAAGCAGTGCTCATGAACTAGAAGGTGAGTCACATCAAATTTTGAAATGAGTTTTAATATATATTAGGATTAATAAATCCATTAAAGTACTTGAAAACTTTTTATTGAATCTCTTTAAAATGCATATGTCTTTGGGAATAGACAGGGTCAGGATAAAAATGTTAAAATTGTTGAGTACCATATCTTATGTTTGTTTAAATATCAGAGAAATGTTACAATCATCAGATGAAGATTTGTATCATGATTTGTCTGAGGTATAGAAACAAAGATGATAATTTAATTTTTCTTTGTTGCAGGAGTGAACTTGTACAAGAGTATCATGCTGAGTAATTCTGAACGCACCGTCTCTGTCATCCGCAAGGCCATGGAAAAGCATGGTTTTGAAGGCAACCCAGAAGACTATACTCTAGCACAGTTCCTGCCTGATGGAGGTAAGCTTACTCTTCTTTCATCTCTTACAATGCTACAATATGGTTTTTAGAGATGTTGGGGAAATCCTCTAATGGTACAGTATACAGAATAAATAAAATTGATTCCATGGATTGCATTTGTGTTTGCAGTGCCCAGCTCTGTTCAACACACTCTAGGAAAAAAATGTACTCAATAGTAGCAACAAAGTATTATTGATTTTTTTATAGTCCTAGTCACCATTTTTTAACCATCCTTATCAGCCATTCTTTGCTAAACATCAACTTTATCCTTCCTCAGAGATGCTGCTTCCTGCTTCAGCAAATGTGTATTATGCCATCAACACACAACACGACCTCAACTTTGTGCTGCGGCGGCGGCGGCACGGCGATGAATCAACCATCATCAGAAGAAATCCCGCCAAGGATCACAAAGTTCGGAAGAAGCTCCTAGTGACCTAGTGAGGCAAACTGTGGACCTCACAGGTGTCTGCCTGGTGGTCTCTGTGACTTATCCAAACTAGATGAGTTCCTTTTTGTAATTCATCTAGATTTTGCTGTTTACTTGCAAGGCAACTAAAATGTGTGACCATTCAGTGTGGTAGACCGTGGCTTTAAAGCAATGAACAGGATAAAAGTGGCTTAGCTGAAGAACGTTTTGATACATTCGTGCTGACTCAAATCTGAACATTGTGCACCGACTTCAGCTACGTATCACTCCTTGTGCTGTGAATTCATGTTGACTCATCCTGTGACTTCTCAAGATCCCATTGTTTGGCACCCAAGCGTCCATGGTTGTAATGCAGTGAGATCGCACCGTGAAGGTATTGCTGTAGTGTACACGTGTAGCTCCTGTGAAGGCTGTCTCACATACACAATACTCAAACATCTATGTTACTCAGCTTTAAGTCTAGGAACTTGTGAAGGATTTCTTGGTTCTATCCTAGCTGTCCAGTACTCTTCCTCGCAAAGTCTCCTCTCACGTGGACCCTAATTTCTTGTATAGAATTAGCCACGCAGCTAACTCCATACAGCCCCACGTGTTGCCTCCTCCCATGCATCTCCCACTACCTTCAGTTGCGAGTGGGAGTATTGTGCACCATCACCCTTTCCCCATCATCCTGCACTCTTTTAGATCAGTAGAGTTAGCAAGTGTCCATTACGCTCCACAATCACCGCTTAACCACCACCCCCCCTCCCACCAGCATCTTCCTCACCTCACACATCTTCACCCAGGCTGCTGGTGCCCCTCACCCCTAACAGTCATGCACCCCCTCATGCCCCTTCCCTGCACCCCATTCCCTTGGTGTAGGTCCTCCAAGGTATTTTAAAGTAACTTGTTTCATGTTAAATTTTGTGTTTGAGAAGTAGTGTAAATCCTCTATCATCCTTTGTAAGCTGGAAGATATTATAATGCAGAGTACAGGTTTATTTAATGGAGTTCAAATTATAAGTTTATTGAGATGTAAATAGTGTTAAGCTCTTGTATACATGTACATTGTTACCTTTGTAAATAAAGTCTACAATTTTTACTTTCTGACAGCACTGTCTTGTTTATTAATAGCCTGTAGACCATAACAGTGATTTTTTTATTGGGATTGAATACACAGTTCTCTTTTACCACAGATAACTTAGAAGGGTTAACTGGAATTGACTTTGTGAAAAGCTGGAGAATATCCTAAATGATCCGAGTTTTCACACAATGGCAGAGTTTGTGGAACACAGTGGAGGGGAGACTGAAGAGATGAGGTTTCATCAACATTTACTATTAAACTTTCTTGACATGAATTTGCTGGGAACTTGCATGGCAGTCGATGCTCAGCTCACCCAGCGGGTCACTTTCGGTAAAGGCAAAGTTGAGCGCACATGTCACGCTGCCCGTGGCATCG
Source organism: Eriocheir sinensis (assembly GCF_024679095.1). Lineage (NCBI taxonomy): Eukaryota > Metazoa > Arthropoda > Malacostraca > Decapoda > Varunidae > Eriocheir > Eriocheir sinensis. The sequence goes on along the minus strand of NC_066539.1, from coordinate 15,433,421 downwards.
GTGATCATCTGTCTTTTTGGACCTTGGGTCTGTACAGGCCCCCGGGACACAGTGACGTACAGGTTACCAGGGGTTCCCTGCCCCTACCCCTTAGCGGTCATTTTGAAAGGGAAGATAAGGTGAGCTGAGCGCCGACTCTCAGGCTGGGTTCGAACCCGGGCCCGCGGATTCGTAGCCAGATGTGCTAATCCCTGCACCTTGGAGGCGATATAGATATATATATCTATATATATATATATATATATCTATATATATATATATATATATATATATATATACACACACACACACACACACACACACTGGCAGCGGGTCGGGAGGGTGCTTGATGGCGATTGCGAGCCCAGCTCGTGATCATACCGTGGGTGAATTACATACACATATACATACATACATACATACATACATAGGTAAAGGTAAAGTTGGGGGCATACGCTGTAGCAGCGCGTGACCTCGGTGCTCATCTCCGTAACATTGGCCTCCTTGAGCCTGTGGTGGGAGGGAGCGGCCGGGACACAGGGTCAGTGTGACATCCGGGTTACCACAGTTTACCTTCCCCAGGTTTCCCCAGGTACCCATTTATCGACCCTCCAGAGAGGGAGGATGAACAGCTGGGTGAGCTGCACGCCGACTGCCCGGGCCGGGATTCGAACCCGGGGCCGCGCGGAGTAGAAGCCAGGCACGCTGGCCACTAGACCACGCAGGCGTAATACATACATAGACTATACATACATACTTACATACGTATCTGTATAGATGACTTGTATCATACATATATTTCTTCGTAAAAGTTATGACGTTAATAAAATATAAGTCAGCCATCGATCCGTCCCGTGGGCGGGACGGGCCTTGGCCGCGGCCGTCCCGGCGTGGCGTCGTCGTCTGTCGGCAGCAGCAGAAGACAACAACATGGAGGTGCTGCGCTTCCTCGCCGCGCTCTCCAGTGAGTAATTTCTCGGCCCCTGACGCGGCGGCCTCTTTGTGAGCACACAACATGCGGGAGGCCTTAAGGCGCGGGTGTGGCGCCCTGCAGCACCCGCTGGGGGGCAGAAGCGGCACAAAGGGGCTTGCGAGGGATTACCTGTCAGGGAGGGAGGATCGATGGGCGGCGTGACACACAGGTGACACTGCAGCCCCTGGGCGGCGGCGGGGGTTATTTAATGATCTAACAGACTGTTCGTGCTCCAGGCGTGGGGACGAGCAGGAAACGAAATCACTGGTTAACCTCAAATACACAGGAATAGCTGTCACGGCGCACGGATTGTTGGCACACCAGGAATGCACTTCCTCCCCCCCCACCCTACCCAGGCTCAAGGCCAGTGGTGCGGAGATGAGCACGGCGGCCACGCGCATCTCATAGCGTATTCTCCCATCTCTACCTTTACCGTACAGGAATGCAACGAGTGAGCAAGTGGATCATGTATACTATTATGGTGAATGTCTGGACTGGTGCCGTGTTGAGGTGGTCGGGAAGCTGATAATAAAGTAGATATTCAGTAGCTTTCAGGCCATAATTAGGTAATCATGCATATGTTTAGAACAATACTGACCATACGAGGAAATGAGAACACAGAAATTGAAGGGTGAAACATTCATTACTTGAATCATGGCAGTTTCAGCCTGTCTTTGCGTCTGCTTTTGGATATTATATAGGACGATTGAGTGTACCGCCATACACTTATTAGTTACATGTTTTCCCTAAATCTTGCGTCAATGTGCAGTGCTGTGTTTCCTCATGTCTGGAAAATTAGTTTTGTTTTGGTTGATTAATATAATGGGTGGTTGACCCCCCATATGAGGCTCAGGTTTCATTTGGTTAGATTAAAATAAATACGGTGTTGAGGGGGCCTCCTAAGTTAGGTTACAATTGCTAGGTATAATTAATTTCAATAAGTGCTTGCGATTTTGCTGCTACACCTTGAGCAAGTGTATAGCGGTGGTGAGCCGCTTTTATTGGGTCCTTTTATTTTAGCCAGCTAGACAGCTGCACAGGCGCTGCCCAGGCCTCCAGTATTTTTACCATACTATTTTATCCTGGATGGCAGATGTGCTGATATCTTCACTTACTTATCTGAAGTTAGGACTGATAACTAAGCTAACTGTATGTTATCTACGCATTGTTTAGGTTGGGTAAAGTTGACATATAAATGATCATATTATCAGTTTTCTTCTCTTCCCTTCAACTTCAGGTTCTTAATCTTGTTCAAATCTCTGTTAGAAATGTGACTACCCATGGGATGCTATTATTCATGTATTTACATATGAGTTAGGATGGTAATACTTTACTTGGAAGGATATTTCCTTAGATTTATTTTTAGGAATTGAGTGAGAGGGCCGTGCTTGAGCAGTGTAACCGCTGTAATAAAGTATGTACCTGAGAAAGTTATAATGTAGACAACAGCTAAAAAAAAAAAAAAAAAAAAAAAAAAAAACTAGGGTGTAGAGAGTACTTCAGTTTGTGGTTTTATTATTGAACATCTCATTCCAGATGTTTGAAATTATTTTTGGCAGTAATTTGTATTCTGGCTCTACCTATTGCACTGTGGTTGATGATAATAATAATGATAATAATAGGTAGTAATAATAATACATAATAATGTTATTATTAATAGTAATGTGTCATATTTATGGAGAAGCCCTACCATGTAATACACTGGACAAAGATACTTTGAGAAGCCTTAGAGGTACAGTACTAAGAGAAGGGCAGTTATGGAATGTAGGGGGATGAAAATGTACATAAAAGGAAAAAAAAAGTAATGAAATCCCCCTGAGCTAGATAGCTAAGATCATGTAGCTTGTTGTTGGGTTACAAAACAGTGCTGCCTCTCTCATCAAGTATCCCCAGTGAGCTGTGATTGAACTTACAACCTCTCGGTCATCAGCCAAGCACCAAACCCACTGAACCATCCGACCCCTGTGTAGACAAGAAGGATAGGTAATTCAAATATTATCTCCATCGATCTGCCATCTTTAGAGAGCAAATAAAAATAAGTATAAATCCATTGATGATGCAGATGAGTTACTACTGTACACTTTTCGTCTCTCATCACATCATTCTGTTATGGGAAGGAAGTCATATAGATAATGTAGCTTCAGACATGATTTATTGTTTTTTTATTAACTTCTTTGCAGTCCTGCAGTGTGGCACAGCGGTGACCAAGGTGCTGGAGCTGAGCGACAGGTTTTTGGAGCTCCGGGGAGAGTCGACATGGCTGGTCATGGTTGGTTGAGGAACTTGTCTGATATCTTCATTAATTAGGGAGTTGGTTGTTGGCATGGGTTACTTGTGGATCTTATAATGTACACATTCATGTATTCACACACACATTATGCAGGTAGTAAGACCAAGAATGACATTTTTCAGTTTTATGCTCCATGGTGCGGCCATTGCAAAAAGCTGGAGCCTATCTGGAACCACGTGGCTCATGCTCTGTATGGCACCGAGATCCGTGTTGGCCGAGTGGACTGCACTCGCTTCACTGCTGTGGCCACCAATTGCCAGAAGGGTTTCCCCACCATCATGTAGTGAGTCTTGCTGCCCATGTTGAGTGTGTGTATGTACCAAGTTGTGCCTGATATATATATATATATATATATATATATATATATATATATATATATATATATATATATATATATATATATATATATATATATATATATATATATATATATATATATATGATCAAGTTCCTTGTCATCATTAGCATTATGGATTGTTCATTTTGTCATTCTGAACCATCTAGCATGATTATATTCAAATAATACAGCTTTGTTTATAAGTGTGCATAAATAATTATGTAAAACGTATAGAAATTGTGAATCTGCTATTTTTTTCTGTTACAGCATTCAAGGGGACAGACGTCATACATTCCGGGGGGACCGCACCAATGAAGACATTGTAGGATTTGCAGTAAGAATGGCAGCACCGCCTGTTCAGCACCTGGCTAGTCAACATGATCTGATAGGCCTCACTGAGCGACCTGGCCACCTCTTCTTCCTCTATGCTGGCATCCAGGAGGGGCCTTTGTGGGTTAGTTTGAATTTTACTTTGGAAATTGTAACCTCATTGCCCCTCACTCTCATAGCTAGTTTGGGAGAGGTGTTTGTCGATGGTGCTAGGTACCCTACTCTCATAAATTTCATTCAGAACGAAAGTTACAAAGCCACAGAATTTGATCTGCAGTTGCCTGTCAGAGACCTGGTAGGAAGAAAATTTGGCTGATGAAGTAACATATGTTCATATTCCACCAAATACTTACTATTTTTACTGATGTCAAAGGGTTGAAAATAACTCATGAATCACCCATAAGATTGACTGTGACTTAAGACAAACACAGAGATAGCATGAGCAAAGTGTGCAAGAAAAGTTTTTTTTGTCTTTTAGAACCATTTCAAGACTACCTGCACAATACAATGGCAAGAGAGCTCCCACTTACCGATATTTCCCTTTTATATTGAATTGATAGCATTTTAGTCAAAAGGTAATAATATATTCAAGATTTTTTCCTCCACTTCCAGGACTTGTACAAAGAATATGCAGAAAACATGCGAGCCTTCCATTACTTTTACAGCATTGGGGCTGATTGTATGGTCGAGGTAAGAAGGGGGTGACTTTTCCTGTTTGATTGTATGGCTGAGGTAAGAAGAGGGTGACTTTTCCTGTTTAATTGTATGGCTGAGGTAAGAAGGGGGTGACTTTTCCTGCTTGATTGTATGGCTGAGGTAAGAAGGGGGGTGACTTTTCCTGTTTGATTGTATGGCTGAGGTAAGAAGGGGGTGACTTTTCCTGTTTGATTGTATGGCTGAGGTAAGAAGGGGGTGACTTTTCCTGTTTTATTGTATGGCTGAGGTAAGAAGGGAGGTGACTTTTCCTGTTTGATTGTTGGGTATTCACACTGTATGTATAATTTTTGAGACATGGTGGTGCTTAAAAATAGCTTTCTCATATTTCAGAATTTTAAGCTTGAATCCAATCCAGCAGTGATGGTCTTTAAGGATAACAAGCACTTCTATTATCCAAGTAAGAATTTTACTTTGTGTCTGTTCACTGTTTCTCTCCATGACCTTTTTAAGTCAACAAATACTGTAATTGATATGCAGGATGGAAGGGAATTCAGATTATTTTTTATTATTTTTTTTATTTTTTTCATTTTCAAGTAATCAGGAAATTGTTATCAGTTAGGTTATATTGCCTCAGCAGCTCATATCAAGTATTTATTATATATAGGTTCTTCAAAATTAAAGGAAATCTATCTAGAAGCTGTCCTGAAGTGAAGTTTGGTGACATAATAAGTATATAAAGATGCATTTCAAATGGAAGTGTTTCAGTATTGTAAAAATGTGACCACCAAACAGGCTGCATGATATTGATGGGTTAGGTGTGTAACTGCAGTTATTTTGAACAGTGCCAGAAGACTGGGAGGTAGCAGAGAACCACAGTGTGATAAATGAAACCCTGGGAGAGTGGCTCAACCATGAACGATTCCTAACCTACACCAAGATTACCCATGGTATCCTTCCTCAACTCTGGAAGGTTTGTGCTCCACCCACCTCATAGTTTTTTTTATCATTGTATTAAATGACAAATTGGAAACCTAATGCATGATGGGCTAGGATGCAAAACTGTCATTGATTTGGACTGAGTGTTAGCACTAAAAAGACATACAAAAGGATGAACTTTATTTTGTAAGCACACTTCTCGGATACACTGATTCACTAATTGCTGGAAGGTTAGTACATTTGAATAGAAATTAGAAAACATGTCATGATATTATTTTATGGACATATTTATTATTTATGGCAGCGGTGCCTAGGGTTTTCAACAATCCAATGCCCTGTTTCCCTCTTGGAATTAGCATTTCACTTACCTTGCTGGCTGCCAGCAGTCCCTTGGTGGGTGGACAAAAAAGGGCTGTGAGCAAAGCGGGTCTTCATTTTTCATTGGGAAGATAGATACATATACTCTTGTACTCTCATCCTTAGATTAAGAAGTACCTGGCGATCACAGTGGTCAAGGAGAACAAGATTGGCAGCATCACCACGGATGAAGACACGTGAGTTTGTCTCGTTATCACGCTTCCTAAAGCTTCCCTCAGCCTATATATATTTCACGGCAGTCTCACCCACCTCCCTCCTTCTCTTCCCTTCTTCACAACAATCATAACCTTACTCCTTGCTAAATCGTAATTCCTAAAATATTAAAATAAACATATAAAACATTTGATTCTGTTTGAAGTATTTGTTTTTTTTTCTGTTCACTTGCTCGTGGCTCTGCTGATGAGTGGTTATTGTTTTAGGGTTTTATTTAATTACTCTTTGGTTATAGCTTTTATTTCTTGGTTTACGAATAGTAGCACAAGAGTGTCACAGTTGAGTTCATGATGTTTTTAGGTGTGTTAAGATAATGTTGCTAGAATTCATATGGAGTCAGTGCATTACGTTTTATTTATTTTCTTGTGTATGCGAGAAGTGGTAAGAAGGGATGGAGATAAAACTAATTAAATGTGGTGTTGAATTTGTGTGAGGCCAGGTGTTAATTGTGGTGTCCCCCTCCCATGCCAGCCAGGACTATGTTGATGGCTACAAGTAAGTGTCCTTCACCCACTCCCACCCCCAGACATGTCATACACACACACACACACAGTCATTGGCAGATGGGTCATAGTTTTTTTTTTTTTTTTTTTTACTCAGGTGTGGTGACGGACACCTGCCAGGTCATGAGGCCACAGGTGTATGCATGACCCCCCACACAGGTGTTGCCCATACTTGTATGTCACCCTGGTACAGAGAAAGAGTATGACCCAGGTGTTGCATTGTCCTTTTTTGTGTGTGTTGTTTCGGCACACATACACACACACACACACTGAAAATTGGAAAAAAAAAAAAAAACATTCCTTCATCCCTCCCAGTAGCAAAATTACGTAGATTCTTGCAGTCGGTTAGTTGAATTTACTTTCCCTTCTAAATAGAGTATTTTAATTTGCATGTTTGTCTGTTGTCTTTCTGTCTGTAATGGGAGATTATATATAAGTGTAATCCTTAAAGCTCAAGATAAAGATGGAAATTGAAACCTGACCAGTGTGACAAAGACCAGCTAATGTCATCTGTTAAACATCATCAGCATCAGCTCATCCCTCACCACTTCTGTATGTAATGTAGTTTCTTGTGCTTAGCAGTGTTGGTAACTTCTGATCATGATGAGATGCTTTGTTTATTTCAATTAAAAGCATACAAAGAAAAATTTATGGATAGTATGTTAGTAAAACTTTGGCTTAGGCACATATCTGTTAACCTGGTAGCTGCGGGGATCATGTTTCTTAAAGGCCCCTCTAAGCGAGAAAAAGGAGAAAAAAAATCATCATTCACGCAAACCATTTCATAATAAACATTAACGCATTTGTTATCAGTTTATGCATCATCTATTATTTTTTTTTTTTTTTTTTTTTTTTTTTTATCATGGCAAAAATTTGGCCCGTCGCTGGTACACGGTAAAGCCACAAATTTGGCCCATCGCTGCTACCGGGTTAACTCACAGTGCTAATTATTGTTCATGTTTTTGATTTACCCAACTCTCAAGATTGTAAATGGGGTACCACAGTGCACTCTCATGTTTATTCCATTCCATTAAAATTATAATTTAATTCAGCTTCATTTAACTGTGAGATAATTTGTCTGATGTAGTCAGTCATTTTCTTATTCATTCCATCCCATCCTTTACCATTGGCCCAAAAGAGAAAGTTTCTTATTATAATTTCAACACATTCTAAATCAAGTTTGATAGAAAATTGTACTGTTTGACTCCCATAGAATATTAAAGCTGTATGGTAAAAATTTACAGACGCAAGTAGATGTCCCAGACAGTGCTCTGATGTCATGTGGTCATGCAGGTGAGGTACTTACCCCCCACCCACCTGTCTGCTCATCCACTTAACATTTTTGCACTCTTCCCTTAAAAATATAAAAGGGGAAAAAAGAAATCAAGGAAAGAGCATCCTATAAGTTCCGTATGTTTTGGTGTATAAGACACACCTTGGTATGTGATGCAGCCAACTTATCCAGGCTAATTTTAATGATTTTTTTTATTCATATAGTTTTATTTTATGCAGTTTCTGTGAGGTTACCTTATTAACAGAGAAAAGTAATTGTGACTGTAGACAGGAAACCTGTATCAAGAGAGCAGGAGGCAGGGATCCAGACTGACTTGGGGAATCTGAGGAGTTCTGAATCAGAGGTGGTAATGGTCCCCAAGATTTAGTTCTGCACATCTACCTGGATCATTGGTCTGCCGCTCCTCTTCAGCTGATATAAGTAAACAAAGATGGATTTTGACACTGACATGAAAAATAACTGCTACACACACCACACCACTATTACACTTTACAACACTACTTTGCTGCTACACACACCCTTACACCATTGTTTTGCTGCTACAGGCACCAGTACACCACTCCCACATCATTGAAAACACCACTATCCCACACAGTATGCTACTACATACACCATCACACCCTACCAATACCTTGCTGCTAGTTAGGTGGTGGAGTGGTGGTGCACTACAGTGTATTAGGGGTGTAGTGCAGTGTGTGTAGTAAAGTATTAATCTGTGTCAGCCTTGGAACCCATCTTTGTTTATTATTGGAAGCAGCTGCGCCATTTGTCTCTGGCTTACAAGCACTGGCAACCTAGAGCAGGCTGTGCACCACCTTCTGGCCCATAAAGCTTACGGCACCATTTTTATGCACTTCAGAGCATCTCTGAGCATAAAGTTGCAGCTCATTTTCCAAAGTGAAGATGCCCTTTGCCACACTACAGCCTGATGAGTCAGGCAAGGAGTTTACTTAGGGTTCTGACAACCTGGAGGGTAGGAAAAAAAAAAAAAAATGGTGTATAAGATGCAGGAGGCTTTTGAGACTCCATTTCATATATATAAAAAAAGTGCATCTTACACACTAAAAAATATGGTATTTATTTAACTTTTTAAGTCACAGACCTATCTTCTTTCTCTATGGGAAAGAAGTACACTGACCAAGACCGAGACAAAGAAGTATTAACACTGAGTGGTTTGAATGTATTCATGTCTTGTTTTTTTCTGGAAGCGTAACCATCCTCTCTCTTTGTGGCATTCCTCTTCTGGTACAAAGCAGCTTTTTCACCATCTTGGTTTACATGTACTTGTGAGCTACTGTTATGTAGATAGGCCTCACAATTTAAGCTGTAAAAGAATTTTAATATACTAAAACTAATACTCTTTACTACCATACTGAATCATTATTTATCAATATATATATATATATATATATATATATATATATATATATATATATATATATATATATATATATATATATATATATATATATATATATATATATATATATATATATATATATTACCCATCTCTTATTATTTTTATGCCTGCTTCTTAGTGTCCACAGTGGGGTGGCCATGTCTAAAGACCCTTTCAGTTTTCCTGTCCATGCATGAGAAGAAATTTCTGAACAACATGAATAATTTATTTATTAACACTGAATTCAGGTGTTATTTCATATTTAGATATTTTTGTCGAGAAGTAGCCATTACCTGTAGAGACAACCTGGTCTTTATTTATAAGGGACCAGTATATTAATTATGGGCATGTAGTAATGAACATATTTTTGTTTATTATCAAAATATAATCAGCTTCAATACCCATCAGAAGATGGTACGGTGTGTGGGTGACAATGTCTGTTTTGACAGGTTCCGAGATATGGTGGAAGAAGTGATCGTCAATAACCGTGACAAATACCACAAGTAAGTTTTCAGGGTCTGCAGGTTGAATGAAGGCATGTGAAATGGTCAACTATTTCTGTCCTGTCAGGAGTGAAATCAGACCCATCTCTTCTTTCCATTGCTATTTGACATTAACCTATAAAGTTAATCTATACTCATTCAAGTAGAATATGTTATATCTATATTGTACTGTATTCTGAAATTATATCAGTAGAGTAACTATATATGGCATATCTATTTTGTAAATTATCATTAGTGTGTTACTCAAAAAAGTCCATATATCAGCTTTCTATAGGTTATAGGAGTATCTGAGTAATTTAAACTTATTGAAAATGTGTGTGTGTGAGCAGATATTTCCAGTTTGGGTGGACTGGGACTCCAGACTTGGCCAACAGCATTGCCATGGAGAGGCTGCCTCTGCCATCTCTCTTAGTGGTGAATGCCACCACCATGCAGCACCATCTGCCTGAAGATCCACCCCACCACCTTACTCCACAGGCCATCCAGATATTTCTTGACTCCATAATCGCCACCTCAGCTCCGGTCAGTATTTAACTCAACACTTTTGTGAATCTATTTCTTCAGCATTACAAACTTCATTGTAATTCTTTACCTTCATTCTCTATGAGATTTTGTTATCCTGTTGTGACTGTGTAACTTTTCTCCTTTTCTGTTGAATGTCACAATGTTAGGCAGCATTGCATTTGAGAGGCACTGCCAGTATTAAGCAAAGAACAGTGCAGCCACTACTAGTACTGAGGCTGTGGAGGGGCAGGTGGAATGTGCGCAGCCAATAAAATGTTTCTTTTAGCATTTTCATGACAAAGTTTCTCTCAGAAAGAAGCCTAAACCAACGGAGGGTATTCTGGGAACATTAAATTGCTCAATAAGAATTAATGTTGAAATATTATTTTCTTTAAAAATTATATTTGTTTATACATGTTTATTTACAATATTTAGCTTGATTGTTTTTAGTTAAGGCATTGAAATTTAATCTAATTTTGTTTCAATATTTGTTTGTTTTCATTATAGTTATCCCATTTGATTACTTGTACAGTAAAACCTTAATTTGGCATAAATTTGGTGAAGGCTTTACTGCATTATTGAATTGCTGATGTATGGTGCTTCTCCCCCTCCTCATCAGAAAACACTTACCATGTTTGCATACAAGAGTAAGTTGTAATCCAAGCATAGGGAGAACCTTTGCATAGAATATAGACCTATTTGGGGGACTCATTATGATTTCTATTCATAAGTGAGTAAACATTATGCAAACTTTGAAGGGGTTGAAAACCCCTTATTCTTTGTGGTGTGTGAGTTAATCCCCTCACACCAAGAACTGGTGGTATAGATCATTGTCACCTCTGAAAGTGTTGGAAGTTTAAGATGACTGATGATGAGGGTTAACCATAACTGCGGCTGGTTTCTTCAGTCAAAGAATTATTTTTTTTCATTCTAATTTGAATTTTTGCATTTTTCATCATTAGAATAATTAGATTATCAATTGACTCTTGAAGTTCCTTTAGGAGAAATAAGGAAATTTTTTAAGGGCAATAATTTTAACAACATTCTCAGCATATTCCTGTCCTCACCATTAATCACACTCCATTATGGTTCCAAGGCTTATGGGGGAGACTCGTGGCCAGTGAGAGTCTACCGGATGTACTACAATGCACGTACATCCCTTGAGGACATGTGGCAGGGGAACCCAGTATTGACGGCAGTGCTCTTTGGCCTTCCACTTGGCTTCCTCTCTCTCATCTGCTACTCCATCTGGTGTTCAGATATCTTGGATGCTGATGAGGATGGTAAGCTGTTGATTCTTTTACTTTATACACTTTCTCTGGTGTGTATGTGTACCTTTTTGTTCGCTTACATGACTTAGATGGTTAATGATGGTATTTATTCACTTACTTTTTGCTGAAATTTTTATGTTTATATATGAAAAGCTAGAAGGAGAATGAGTGATTGGGCAAGCAAGCTAGCAAATGTGTGTGCGAGTACTTACTTGGTTGTGATATACAGGGAATGAGCTGTGCTCGTGGGGTCCTGTCTCTGAATCTCAGTCATTTAAACATATCTCCAAAATCAGTATATGAATTAGACAACTTCTTTGTTCAGGCTTTTCCACTGATCTATGCATCTATTAGGAGAGCTAAGAAAGTGCCACTGAAAACAGTGAGTGCAAAATCATGGCTTCAGAAGAGAGGCTATCCATTCTCTGATTCACTGTGCTAACGGTAGCATTGTTGTCATCAGAGTTTGGGCACGAGCAAAGAGCAGCACACCTCCCCATACACACTTAAACTAGGCTTGTGCAGTGCTGGAACTGCACCCCAAGCTAGGTAGTTAAAACCATATAGCCCTGCTAGGGCTACCTCTCTCACCAAGAAGCCACAGTGAGCCAGGATTGAACTCCCAGCCTGTCAATCACAAGCTGAACAATATACCCACGGATCCACCCAGCCTCCATTTTACAGTATTATCAGAATTTATAAAAATTCTCAAAATAAACCACTAACATAGAGAGTTGTAGGAAACTAAGCCACATAAAGTGATAGGTTTTGTACCTTGGCTTTATCTAGGGCTGCAAAATAATTTGTTTAGCTGTAAAAATATCACACTACCATAATCAACAATGATTGTAATCACTAGAATGTCACTTTGTTTACAGAAGAGCATCATGAGAAGAAGGAATGATGGACCTGCAGGAAAATCAGGATTTCACTGTGGTACAGGAAGCCTGCTGGCTGTAGGTATCTGGCTGAAAGGAATGTAAGCAAGCAAGCATGGTTTGGGTGTTACTGGTTGAAAGTGTAAATGGGGGAAGTGCAATTGTTAAAAGCAAGTGAGTTGTGTGCAGCACATGTTTGTCAGTGGATATGTTAGATGAGGGATATTTTCATCACAAATTAATAAGATGTTAGGTGTACCATATCCTCCCTAATTGTGAATGATTTAAATTACTAACTATTTATTGTAGTATAAAGATTCTCATTTTATTGTTTACATGACAAGTATGTATGGTGTTATATATACAGATTGGGATCACTACACATAACAAGTATTACAGTAATTTGAGGTGTATGAATCCTTGTGGTATGGGAAGAAGCCACATAGCTGGTTACAGTAACTAACTCTATATGTTAACTATTCCCTCACCTCATGATCACCATGATCATAATTATCCCCTAGCAGTAGATAGCGAGTGCTTAAGTTTATGTCTGAAGATTCATCATTCATCTTCACACTAATCACTCCATGTCAAAGAGCTTGTATTTTTTGCTGTTATTAAGATAAAGAAAAATATATAAACTGGATGGAAGTAATGCTTAATAGTTAAAACAAATGTATCCCACATCTGTGCAACCAAAGAGAAAAGTAGTATTTGCTTCACTGTATATAATTTCTTGTAATTGAGTGAATGTGCATGAATGTATGTAAGCATGACAAGCTGTCACTAACACATGGGAAAAAATGTATGACAATTTCACCCTCTCTATTTTAAAACCATACTTCTTATTACTTTGTTAGCAAGTGCCAACAAATCATGAGAAGCAGATAAGCACACTACAACTTTGCCAACAATCATTTACACATCAAATGGAATGGAAACATATAACCACGATATTTCTGTATTCATGAGCATTTTTCCATTATATATGAAAAATTTTTGTGGCAAATAAGTGAGGATTTTAAATTATCTGAAGAGGAAGTTCTGGAAAGCTAGGGTCTCACAGCTAGAACAAATTATTTTAAATCACCAAAAGCTGGAATAGAACGAGTTTCTAAAGCTTGTAATGCCAATGAGACATTTATCTCATCAGGTGTTGATTATGGAACTTAGATAAAATAAGGTACTTTTCTTATGTTTACCAGTATTCTAGATTAATAGCATACTTTATGTAATGTTGATATTTAGTATTTTTTCCCCAATTTATGGCTTTCATTCCCATGCACTCCCTATTAAATGTGACATCATCCTGTGGTGTGCTGGCTTTTCTTCACTTTACAGAGGATATATTAAAATGAAAGAATGTGTGCATGTACTGGTATGTATTTTCCTGTTGTATCATAAAGTATAGTACCTCTTTGTGTTGTTGGGGCCATGTAATGTATATTGAGAAATAACCATAATTTGCAAAATGCAACTCATGGTTTTGTGCACAGTAAAAGTCCTATGTATTGTGTTCGGCTGCTTCCTGCCAAAGCTGCTCAGTCAAGTTTACTTTTGTGCCATCATGTCTGAGCTGGGACACTTTCACTTATTTAGTTTGTGTCATTGATGGGACTCAGCAGTTGATTGTTCAATTCCTAATCAGTTTCTTATAGCATCATGCTATCTCAATTATTTACTTAAGGGGTGTGAGAATAATTTGAGAAGTGGTGCTATGTTCCCCATAGTGGTTTTCCACTGACCGGTACCATGTGTAATAACTGATACAAGGATCTACTTTGTATGTGCAAATATATTCCAAGGAATAAATGAGTAGGTAATTTATGACTTTTCAGTGAACAGTATATGAAGCAGAAGTAACCTTAATTGTGGATATCAAAACAGTAAGTAACTAAACGTATGTCCAAGCAATAATTTGGCAATGTATATTCTCACATTTTTCTTTGACTAGATATCCGAGCTCTTTTGTAGCTAAGAGTTTGTGGCACCTTTGAAAAAGATAAACATGCATGCTTATCATGGAGGAATGGGAAAGTAGCACCTGTGGTTGGCAGTGACTGAATGATTGATTACCGGGAAAGTAGCACCTGTGGTTGGCAGTGACTGGATGATTGATTACCATTACCACTAGACTTGATTTCATAGTATTGCTGTTCAATTGGAAATATAGCATTGTTATTTTTACAACATAATGAATATTGCAACACTGGTTTTTGTTGGGCTAACTGAAATGTTTAAGAAGGATTTGTTGTTGTCTAATCCTGTATACATATAGATTTGCATGATGAGGATCTCCATTAAAATAAAGCAGAATTATTGCTAAATTTACTATACAAATTACATTTCTTTATAATAAAAAGAGCACCACCTAACTTGCAGCAGGATCATTATGTAGTGGGTGGCCTGGCTCAAACTCGTGCCACTTCTGGTAGCCAACCTGGGAAAAAAAAAGTACTCATTTTTATCTATGGTACTGATGGCCATCAATAAGTATTGCAGAACCCAAGAAGTTATTTCAATCCTTCACAGCTGACAATTTTAAAACAAACATGACTGCAGTCATCCATCACTTGGCAAAAAAAAAAAAAAAAAAAAAATGGATGATGATAAACAGAAGCTCAATGCTATCAACCCTTCAACAACAGCCATCATCTATTTAATCAAATCCTGTCTGCATGGCATACTGACTCATGTTGGCATCTCACACCCTCTAGCGTGACTGTTACACAACATATCATTCTTTGGATTTCACCAACGCTCAGCAAGCTAAAACAAGTGTCATCTACATTATGAATAAACAAGAAAACATAGCAGCTTTATTTTACATTGCTTCAAGAACACTATGAAAACTGGTTGTCGTTTAAGGGTTAATATTGTACTATGAGAAGCTGTAAGTCACTAATACCAATAAGCTAGAAGGAAATGTAAGTCACAATGTATGAATGCTTTAGCAGAGTGGTAAGTTTTTCAAAGAGCTTTAAAAACATGATTTATATTGTAATGAAATGTGTGTCCTGATAAATACAGTAATATGAAGGAAATAAACTCACCTTGTGTGTGAAGTCTGTTTTGCCTTCCTGCCAACCTCTGTCTGGTGCTTCTGCGTACTTGAAGCCACCACTCCCGTCCTCCGCCACACCAAACATTTCATTCCGTTGCTCCACGTGGTCCCTGAATATATAAGGCAACGTTAAAATCTGACAAACTAGATGATCTGAGTAAATAATCACGTATCAATCAAAGTTCTTGTTACCACAGAATGAAACACAAAAAAATTTACTCTGAACAGGCATCATGTTCATCTTATCACAGCTAAATCTGTTGTGGCACAGTAATACACATGCATAATTATTCTTAAACTGAATGCATTTGGAAGCAATATTATTTGAACTTTTTTACACTCTCCCTAAAACAAGTGTCAAATTAAGTATGGAAATCTTTCATTTTGGTGGCTAAACTATTGTATCCATTCAGGGATTCCGTGTCCCTGCCCACAGCTAGCAGTTAGCCCTGAATGGGATTGGTTGGCAAGGGGTCTGCAACCTCTACCTGAAAAACAATAACCTAGACAAGAATTATATAATAGGAGAGTCCAGAGTCAAGGCTCTTTCTGCAACCCTGACCCAGTGCTGGTAGGGGGCACAACAGCTCCCTCAGTGTTCCTGCAGCAGCTCTTATGGGCAACCCTTTACTGGAAGCAGCAATAATACTTCAAGAAAACCTTCACCAACGGTAAGATGTAGCAGAAGTGACACTGGCCACACTCATATAACTCGGTGCCCTTTAAATGAACAGATGCTGATGCTTACCTATACTGCCCAACTACAACCTTCTTGCCAGTGATGGGATCCGTTATATCTCCAAACGCGTAAACCTTTTTGACCAATGAGTGAGTAATTAATACAGTAACTTTCTCTGGCATCTCCCTGTGGAAAAAAATGGACATGTTAATTGTATTCACCAGAGACCTTTGGATATGCAGAAATATGGAACTAAATAAGTCATCTTTGAAAAAAAAAGTTGTCAGAGTAAACAGATGACAGGACACCAAAAGCTGCAAATGATCACAACACATAAAAATGAGAGAAGATTACTGTAACCAAATCAAGTCTGGTTCATGATAAATAATGATAATAATAAACAGGACAAGTAAACGAACGAGATTAACTGAGATACATATACGCTTAAATAATTGACAGCTCAATTATATACATATGTGTGTGCACGGCGCACTTATGCACAATCTACACGAGCAGAAGGCCCAGCCACTCCCGCCGCAAAGATCCACATACATAGGCCGAGCTCTGTCTGACAAAGGTGATGATGGAGTTCCCAGATTGTTCCACTCTACTCCTCATACTGTACGCGGCATAGCGATGCAGCACAGCCAGATAGTTCATCCCATGCCCGGTGAAGGCCAGGAATGAGCTAGTCCATCTAGGAAGCCCTAGAAACAGCTTGAGGATGTCATTATGACAAACCCTCAGACAGATCATGGAGGCAGCCCTATACAGCAACCACAACGAGTTGCAGTAGAGAGAGTAGCAGTGGCTCCTGAATAACTCCAACTTCACCTCCGTGCTGCAGAAGGAGAATTTCCTCAGCAGCATGTTGCCAATGACTGTGAGCTTGGTGGTCTGCTTCTTGATGTCATCATCATCGGTCCTTTCCCCGTTGATGGCATGGCCCAGGTATGTGAATCTACCACCAAATGTAAGGGCACTCCCACTTAGCCAACCTGATGTCTGGTAGTCCACCCTGAAGTGTGAAGTGTGGTTTTATACCAACTGCTGGTGCTTTATCACTGACTGGACAGCAACAACCAAGAAAATTATATATGACAGCACCAATGTTGCAGTGTTAGATGTTCAATAACTATTCCAAAATACAAAAATCACATCAGCTTTAGATAATTTGATTTATCCTTAAAAAGAAAACTATATTTAACACTTAATAAAAACAAAACATTTACATTTTTCTTTACCCTATAAGTAAACTATTATGCAGTGATAAGTGTACTATGGTAGGTTGGAAAGGGTGTGTAGATACCAGGTATGTATTACAAAAAATTATCAAGTTACCCCTACAATGTGCCATTTTCACGATCTAAGTAGGTGCTATACGCCGCCATTTGTAACTGCATCCAAACTTTACTGAAGAGTCCTATCTCCTGTATATAGTCTCCTTGGCAGTAATCCTTCGTCATGAATTTATGGCACCGGCAAATACACTAGCACACTAGACAATGCCTTGAAGGGTTGCCTCCAATTTTACCTCATGTCTGCACAAAGTCCCAGACCATTAATTAATTTCAATTAATTTCCATTGCATAACTAGAGAGCAGTCCCAACTGGTAATAAAATAAACTTTGCTAAGTTTACCACTGGGAGAAATTAGGAATAATGTTCATATAAGTTTAAAAAATACATACATGAACTTTAAAACTAGTAATTTATCATGTGTCTATAGTACTGATGATGAAAATATTACTCACTTGATCAACACAATGTCACCAGTCTTACACACTCCTTCTGGGTCATGTGCAAAATAATTTGTGTGCTTTCGAAAATACTGCAAAGAGAAAATAATAAGATTAGTAATATTTATCATAAATATTATTGGACTGAGCAGATATAACATCATTCTATCATCACTGTTTGGTAAGTACTTCGGAGGTACACACACACACACAAATGCACGCACAGAATGGATTTTTTCCCCCCTTTTATCTGAGCCTTGTTAACCCTTATACTCCTCGAGGCAAAAAAGTGGCCCAACCGGCAGACTCCATAAGGCCAGAATTGTGGCTCAGTTCAATTCTCCAAGTCATCACCGAGCCTGATGTTTGTTTTGGTCCTAGTCTACGTGTCGTGCATCCACTCCTGCTATTGGCTCATCACGTCCACCAGTTGATGCAGCCAACCAATCACAGGATAGCTTATAATTAAGCGATAAAGACAGTAGTGTGGGCGCCATATTTTACGCGGCTGTCCGTGCGTTCATGGAATCCTTTGTATTTTATCATATTTTGGAGATTTAGAGTTGAAATAACTTATAATTATACATCTCTACAGATACACGAGTGTTTCAGGGATAATATTTATAGATACTGAAGACATGACAATACTGCACTGTTTTGTTTCATACAAGACATACTGTTTACTGTTTCATGTTATTGGCCCGAGCTAATGATTTATTTTACATTTTTTTGTGTGTTTCTCCATTATCAGTTTTTACATTTCTATTCATGTCATCACAAAACAGAGATTCTAAGCTTTCACTTGGTATATAATTGTCTATGTTCTGTTTATTAAAGAATGCATTTTAACATAAGCAAAAAACATATGTGTGTCTGGGTCACTGCCTCCACTGTTAATCTACACATCCAGAATCAGTGTTTACATTTTTAACACAGAGCATAAAGGTTAAAAAGTTCTACAACTTAAAAGCTAAAGTCTGTTGTATGAATTTGATCATTGAATACCTCTACTGAAAACATCAATCAGATTATAAATATCTTAACCCTCTCGCGCACGATGACGCATTTCACATCATCAAAGGGTAAAAGGTCCTGGCGCACGATGACACGAAATGCGTCATAAAACTATAAAAAATTGATTAAAATTTAAGCTTTCGGTGAAAGTGCGTCAAATTTGGGAGCGTCATTTGTTGGGATAAGTTTCTTAATGGTAACATATGGCAACCTTTCTAAGGAGCATATGTAGTGCGGCGACTATGCCTGATGAACGAGCCTCCCATAACCCACTTAGCCAGTGGGGTACCTCTTTGGCTGACTCGATAAGGAGTGGCTCTCCCGTCACGCTGGTTGCGGGTTCAATCCCAGGCAGCCGGTGAATACCTTGATCTTGATTAATTTCTCGTGTGTTTCGATACACGCAGAGGACACGTTGGGAAATAGAGGAAATAGAAAAATGAAGCTCCTGAGGCATGACACATAGATGAGGAGCTTTCAGCGATTTTTATTTGTTGGCCTACTCTGACGGGAGAGAAAAAAAATAGTTTTCTCGGTGTAACTCGGGAACTAATAGGCGTATGAGATATTTCAGGATACAATAAGAATCCTCACTAAATTCCACTTCGAAACATATATTCGGCTAAAAAAGTTGGCCCACAAAATTTCAAGCTAGCGAGTGGGGAAGAGTTGGTACTTCGGATTTATTGTCTACAATACTCTATAGGGGGACTTGAAACAAGTTTGTATTGTTTATATATATATATGTATATATATATATATATATATATATATATATATATATATATATATATATATATATATATATATATATATATATATATATATATATATTTGTGCATGTTCTAGTACAAGTCTTTATAAAGCCATTGATACCAAATTTATTGGGGTCCGATATATCTGTAAAAGTAAAATACGTCTGGGAATGTAGAGTATCACAGCGGCAAAAAAAGTCTGGTCGAGGCTGAGAAATGTATGATGAGTGGAACATAAACTTATTGGAAACTTACGGTGCGCGAGAGGGTTAAGTCTTTTTTTCCCCAATTCACAACATGTTGAAAAAAAGTATTATCATTTAAAGAGGGTAGCCTACTAATTTTTAAACACTGACTGCTTATTTCTGGACAAAATATTATGATTTTTATTATGTAGATAGTAATTTTTTCCAGAAATCACTAAATGAATGACTTTTCAGTGCCTGAGGTGCACCTGCCGCTCCCCTGCTTCCAACAGTTAACACCGACCTGCGTAGTGGACCACCCCCGCCACCACCCTGTCCAGTCTTACACTGCATATTTTCGCCGGCCCACACTGTCAAATAAACTTAACTAACCTAACGTAACCAACCTAACAGAGAGGCTTCGCCCCCCTCCTCCCCCGTGATGGATTTTTTCCCCCTCAACCCCCTTAATGGATTTTTTCACCCCCCTCACCCCCCTTAATGGATTTTTTCACCCCCCTCAACCCCCTTACTGGATTTTTTCACCCCCCTCAACCCCCTTAATGGATTTTTTCACCCCCCTCAACCCCCTTAATGGATTTTTTCACCCCCCTCAACCCCCTTAATGGATTTTTTCACCCCCCTCAACCCCCTTAATTGATATTTTTCACCCCCCTCAACCCCCTTAATGGATATTTTTTACCCCCCCTCAACCCCGTTAATGAATTTTTTCGCCCCCCTCAACCCCCTTAATAGATTTTTAAGAGGGAGCCTGGCCTGACAACACCTGACGCCTGGCAGGTGTCCACAGCCGTGCAGCCAGGGTGTGCCCGTAAGTATGACATTTCGGCAGATTCACTTTTTAGGGCTGATGTCGACTCCACCAATTCTACCTCCGTGCCGAGGGCGCTCACTCACCATGTTGAGATTATCGTCGAACTTTAGCCGCTTCACCCTCACTTTGGCGGCGTTGGGAGTCTTGTGGGCTATACACTGGCCGATGAGGAGGGCGCCGCGCTGGACTGAGGACGCCATGGTGGGAGGCGGTCAAGAAAATGTACGAAGATCTACAGCGCCAGGCCGGTGTGTTTACTGCGCTTGATCTTGATGTCACAGGCGGCTTAGATTTCTCGGTTTCTCCCCACATTCATATTCATAACAGCCTATCACATTAAGTGACATGGTATATGTCCCTTATGTCTGCTCCCTTGACTAAATCAAGGCCTTTATTTTTTTTAGCACTTGTCCCCTACCATTGTATCTTTTTAATTTCCTGGTGCTACTTACACATGTATCCTTAGTTGTATAATCACACTCTGTACTGCCTGGGGGTTGGGATGGCATGCTCCTCCCTTCTCCTTTGTTGTTTTACTTGCAACAATAAACTATCAATCAATCAATCCAGCTTCTTCTTCTTCTTCTTCTTCTTTTGACCTGTAACGCTTTGTATCGCTTCTTAAGTCCTCCTCCTCTCGTTCCTCCCTTCTTCTTCACACACCTTCCTTTTCAGTATTATGTTATTTCCTAACCTGAAATAAAGCCACTTATATTCACTTCCTATTAGCCCATTCCCACAGAGTTATTATACCTCTGTGGGTGTGAGCAGCGTTGCCAAATTATCGTATCCACCGTTGTATTTACCGTTTTTAGACACTTAATTATAAAAAAAGGCACTTATAATTAAACCTTTCAACGGTAACTATAAATAAATGTAGTTATTGGAGTGGAGGAGACAGTTTTGGGGTCAGAAATCGGAAAACATAAGAAGCTAAGTACGACAATCTGGTAAAGCAGGGTGTGAGCTAATTCCACAATCCAACACATTTTCGTAGGATTTGTAGTCATTTTCAGGGGTAGTTGAATGACCCCTGATGTTAGTTTGACCCTCCTGTCCTACGAATCTAAAGAACACTCATGGGAACCCGCTCTCCCCAGGAACTCTTTTCTTTTTTTTTTCTTTTTTTTTTTAACAGCCATTTTGATGTGCTACCAGCTATGTGTGGTCAGACCTTGGTGCTCATGTCCGTCATATTAACCCTTCAGCCATTACCCCGTGACACAGATTTTCCCAGGTATCTATAGCTTGACCAGGCCGAATGAGAGGATGACTTTCTGGGTGGGATGCTCGCTTAATGCTTCGAGCCTGGTATCGAACCCGTGCCCACTGATTCGTAGATAGACATGCAATCCACTGTGCCAGGTACCCATCGTCTATCCTAATGTATATGGCATCTGACATTAATTTCTTAGGTCAAAGACACGTGAATTGATATGGTTGGCAAGTCTTTAATGCCTTTCAGACCCCTCGCCAGCCCCTCCCCCAGCCCTCACATGGCGGGGTCGAGGTGGGCGTGCAGGGCGTGGGCCAGGGCGCTGAGGGGGAAGTTGGTGGTGTACTCCTGAGTTGCGGGCGGCGGCGGCTTCTCCAGGGGCGGCAGGGGCATCTGGGACCTCGGGCAGGGGGCGGGGGGCGTGAAGAAGTAGGGGTGTTGCAGCGCCTGGCAAGGGAAGGAAACGTAAAGGATGAGATGTGTGCTTCTAGACATTGCATCTTACCTGGTGCTCCATATCTCTGTCTTTTCTTTCATTTTCTCAATCCCACGGTTGTTTATTCTGATTGACTCAATTTACTGCAGTATAGGTCAGCCAGGGCAACAATATCACACCGGCACAGTACGCAGTAATGGCGGCACCTGGGCGGCAGGAATCCTCTTCTCCGACCAGTAAATGAGGAACTTCTTCACCAGGTCGAGGGCGTCCGGCGAGGCCTCGGGCAGCACCTGGCTGAGGGGCACGGGCTGGCACTCCGGGAAGGTGATCTTCCTGTAGTCTGGCAGCTGGGCCAGGCCGGGCCAGGTGGCCTCCGAGGGCGTGCCCAGCACCTGTAGCACCACACACAGCTGGTCGATGTCACTCTCGCCCTGCAATCACAGACAACAGGTACCTAATTACAACGTCTATGGGTGGCCTACCAGTATCGTCGAATTATTTGGCTACTTTGATCCTCGTTTCTTTGTTGTATTTCTATTTTAATTTACAAATAACATGATTCTCACAGTGAGCGTTATTCAGACACATAACTAGGGCTACCACAGCAACCCCCCCAGGAGGGTGGCTAAGGATTTGGGGGCCAACAGGGGAGCTTGACTTCTTGAGGGGCCCCCTCCAACACAAAGGTATTTTGAGGTGCCTCCTAGTCCTCTCTTAATATCTTTTTTGTTTGCTTGATTGCTATTAAATATAAATCCTGATATCCATTTTGGGTCCATGCACTCCACTAAGACCCCGAGACTATTTCTGGACATTCCCTTTAGTTTTTGTCCTACGTTTTCGTCTTAAACCTTGTTTCCGGGAAGATATTTCATGATAGCCATGGTCTGCCGGTGAAAAAAAAAAAACGTTATCTGATAGCAAAAATTTGTTCTCGTCCGATAAGGCTGCAATTAATGCATATAACCTACCTCCCACTTCTGAAACCACACGTGATATGATCGTGCATGGATGAATAGGAACTCAGGGTAGGGAGAGATCGTTATGTAGGCTACTCTTAGCAGTATTAATATTATTGTCGAGTGAGAGAGAGACGAGGCGAGATACCGGACGAGACGAGACGAGCCAATCAGCACTCACGGGGAAGAGCGGGCAGTTGTTGATCATCTCGGCGAAGATACAGCCCACTGCCCACAGGTCCACGCCCTCCCGGTACTGGCGCGCCCCGTACAGCAGCTCCGGCGCCCTGTACCACCGCGTCGCCACCTGAAGAACACCAAGGCACCTTAACATTAAACCTTCACCGGCGCACTCACCACCACCACCCACCCATTCAGTTTATATTTAAGTTATTTAGTTGTATAGTTTCTTTCTCACATTTCTTTCATTCTTTACAAACCAACATTCCCTTTTGTACTTCATTGGTCGTTCCAGAGCTGCCTAGTTATATGTGCCCCAAACTGCTCTCTCTACTCTCTTGCACTTCTCTCTAATGTAGTGATATACGTTTACCTTCTCTTCCCTTCCCCTTCGATATTTACTGACGTCGCTCAATCTGCTCGGGTTTGAGGTGGTGAAGCTACCCGGTTTTTCCTCTCTGGGATGGTATTCTCAAACGCTGTCGCCTCACATTAGCAACTTCCAAAGGTAGAAAAGGAGAGTAATAGAGTTTTCTGAAGTTTTCCCTAGGCTCGTGGTGCAGGAACAGTGTCAAACTATCACTAGGGTCATAAGAGTACGCATGTAAATACCCAGAAATCCTATGAAAGCCTTATCAAATATGTGAGCTTGACCCCTGTATCTTGCTCTAGTCCTTCCGTGCTTACCTGGTGGGAGTAGAGCCTCTTCCCCTGTCGCGAGAACACCCGACACAGCCCCAGGTCTGCTATCTTGAGCTGCCCCTTCTCACTGATCAGCAGGTTGGCGGGTTTCAGGTCCTGGCAGTAGAAGATGGAAGAAGCGGCGTAGAGGAAGGTTGAAGAGGAGAAGATGGCAAAAGAGGAAGAGAAGTAAAAGATGGGACAAGAGAAAGAGGAGTAGAAGATGGGAGAGGAGGAGGAGAAGTAAATAAAAAAAATGGGAGGAATAGAAAAGGGAAAAGAGTAAAAGGAAG
Source organism: Eriocheir sinensis (assembly GCF_024679095.1). Lineage (NCBI taxonomy): Eukaryota > Metazoa > Arthropoda > Malacostraca > Decapoda > Varunidae > Eriocheir > Eriocheir sinensis. The sequence goes on along the minus strand of NC_066539.1, from coordinate 15,408,937 downwards.
AGAAGGAGAAAGAGGATCAGGAAGAGGAGGAGGAGAAGGAGGAGGAGGATTAGGAGGAGGAAAAAGAGGAAGAAGAAGGGATTTAAATTCATCAATGGCCTCTTTTGCTATTCGATGTCACACGGGGGCAATCAAATTTAAACCATGATCGAACTCCTGTCTTATATATATTCCTTGTAACTCTTTTATGTTGTATATTTTCCTAAGCACCAATAATAGAGAGATAGATAATAGAAAGACGAGGAGCACAAACCACACGCGAGATTGATAAGCTAGTTAGTCAGCAAGTGTTCGGCGCTCGGCAAACAGCATATGATCGGGGGTCCATCGCGGCGTTACAGGAATACACGCATACTCACTCTATGCATTATGTTGTGTTTGTGCAGGAAGGCGACGCCCGAGAGCAGCATGGTCATGTAGGTCTTGACGTGGGCGCGAGTGAGGGGCCTCGACGCGTCCCTCAGCATCTCGCCCAGGTCGCCCAGCATCAGTTCGAAGGCCAGCACGAAGCCCGCCCCGTCAGCAAACACCTCCAGCAGCCGCATCACCTGAGAGGGACGAACGGTACGGTGTGTGTTTGTGTCTGTGCCTGACTGTTCCTAGATGTTTGTCTTTTCGTGATATTTTCTGCGTGCACGATTCGCTATCTATGTTCTAATTTCTTTTTTTCTTTTGTTGAATGCCATCTGTTATTCCCTAAACCTCACCTTCTCTTCCTAAATGAAACACGGATTTGAGGCTACTGACGGTAATATGTATGCTATTCCCTTCTACTATCTCTAAACTGTGTGTGTGTGTGTGTGTGTGTGTGTGTGTGTGTGTGTGTGTGCAGACAGACACGTACATGCTGTGAGTTGATCTGCTGCAGCGCCTTGATCTCCCTGAGCGCCGTGGTGGGCATCCCGTGGTCCAGCCTCCGCAGCGGAACCTTCTTCAGCGCCACCAGCCGCCCCGTCAGGTTGTGTCGGGCCCGCACCACCACCCCGTGCGCGCCCTCGCCGATCCGCCCCACCACCGTGTACGCCTCCATCAAGGACTCTTACACAGGTACTATTCGTGCGCCTTGCTTCGGGTATGCCGCACATTCATTGGGTATGCGCACTATAGTGTATTTGGACACGGAAAATCACATTTTCACTATAGGGAAGCAAGTTTTTCGTTTTCTTATCATGATGCTGTACAGCCTAGGCGCTTCACCATATTAAATGTATTGTGTGTTGACATTTCCTTCCCTTTGTCACGAGCTATGTAGGCTTCAATAGTGTTAATGTGTGCTTGTGGCAGAAAGGGTGCGCGTCATGTGGCCGAGGCGGCGTCCTTTGCGTCAATATCACCGGATCACGGCTGCCTTCACCAAACTCACGGCGAAGCTCAGAAATGTAAAGATATTGTGTCCACAGTATGGTCACGTTTTGAGCCCAGAAAACATAACTGTGTATCTCAGCTGGCCGTGTTTGTTTTGCGTTACCATGACAACGAGATCCGGGGGCTACTGACACATTGGATACACACACACACACACACACACACACACACACACGCACACACGCAGCTCAAGGAGGAAAATTGTTGAGGAAATGAGAGAGAGAGAGAGAGAGAGAGAGAGAGAGAGAGAGAGAATTAGAATGAGAGAGAGAGAGAGAAGCTTCAGGTAATAAGGTAACGGAGAAGAGGGCTGAGGCAATGATCCCTTTGCGTGTAATTCACCACGGCTTGATTACGCTCGTGCTCCCCAGCCAGAATCCTCCCCGAAATAAGCTTGGACCTCAGTGACGGATCTTTGGGTGCGGCAATCACCTCCGTCATGCGTGTAAGGCCTGGGAATGAACCAGTGCGGCTGCGTAGACGACACGGCCCGAGTCTGGCAGGATATGCAAGGTAGTGTTACTTCCTGCAAGGTAAATGTGTGTGTGTGTGTGTGTGTGTGTGTGTGTGTGTGTGTGTGTGTGTGCAGGCAACAAAGCACTCATCATATGAATAGGCACATTTGCTTTTAGTGGCGTGTCTGAGACGCTACATTTTTTTCTTATTCTTCCTAGAAAAAAAGGCTGCGCAATCCATTTGTTCGATTTGGATCTGCATTAACAAATAAATAACACTAAGGGCAAGAAGGCATAGCATATTACCTTGAGGGATCCTTAATCAAACTTTAATAACTTTTTATAACATGGAATTATTATTTTGAAAAAGAAAGCAAACTCAAAATCCACGGAAAGCGTGTATAAAGGCTTAGAAATATAGTATAAAAACATGTTGGTTAGATACGGCAGACGAGACCCTTCTAATAAAAAAAAATGATAAGTGGTAGCTATAGTTTGTGAATATAAGTGGTAGTTTGTGAATATAAGTGTTGGTTTGTGAATGTAAGTGTTAGCTTGTGAATATAAATGATAGTTTGTGAATATAAGTGTTAGTTTGTGAATATAAGTGGTATTTGCGGTAGGCACGGCGAGCGCGCGTCTGCTGTTTTCCAGTGACGTCACCGAGAGCAGCCCCCAGGTTGTTTACGTCAGGCAGTGTCAGTAGAAACTCCGTTGTGATAGGGTGTGTCGCGGCCTCTCCACCTGAAGTGTTGTGTTAACGTGGGTTCGTTCACGGACTACCTCCTTCTCTCCGCGGGTTTTCTTTTCCTCAGCATGTAAGTATCAGGGCGGGGCGCGGGGCATGCTTGGGGGCGAGTGCGGGGCCGTGGCGGGCTGGTGACGTGACAGCCACAGAGTCGAGCCTGTGGCGGGAGACCTACATAGCCTGGCCCTCCATATTGCGTGCCGTACGTGCCCGCCGGCCGCCCCCTCGCAGCGCGCAGGCCGCCGGGCACCAGGGCACAGGCGCTCGCGTCTGTATATGGCGGTGCGACCACAGGCGGGGCTCACCAGCTGGAGCGCGGCGGCCTGGCGGGGCTGGCCTGCTGGGTGCTAGCGTCGCCACCAGGGGGGCCGCGGCCACGGCCTCGGGGGGGTGCTCAGGGTAAACATCCTCCACGTACGTTGCCTCCACAGGGCCTCGATGACGGGCCACGCAGCGCCAGTGTTGGGGGCCGGGGCGTTGAGTGTGGCACGCCAGGCTGTGCAGCTTTGTGTGGAGGGCAGTAATGGGGGCCAGTGATGGAGTCTGTCATTGATTTTATAGTTACTTGTGTAAATATGCAGAAAGAGGTTTTCAAAACCCACTTTTTTACGTTCCTGAGCACACATTTTCCACAACATTTTTGGGGTCAGGGGTTATTGACTGTTAGGGTTTGAGGGGTCAAAGGGGCAGAAATGCCCCTGTGGGAAGTTACATATATATCTTTTTGAATGTAACCAATTAATAGATATGTTGGTAAACTAGCAAAATGTGGTTCTCAAAACTTTGTTTTAGGACATGACATTATCTGTTTCTCATTTTCTGGAACACTTTTTTATGCTTTTTTTGGGGCCAGCCCAGTGGTCATTAACACAGGGTTTGGCAGGTTGAGTGGACAAAGGCTCTTGAAAGAGCAGACTAACTTCAGTATGGGTTTCAGCCCAATACTACCTATACCATAGTTCCTGTTTCACTGGGTCTTCCTGATGCAAACTTCTGTTCACTTTGAAAAACATGACAAATTAATCTAAGGCAGGGGAAGAAATAAACTTCTGTGGCTGGGATTAGAAGTGACCAATTGGATGATAAATCGGGAAACCTGGGGAAGGTAAACTGTGGTAACCTGGATGTTGCATTTGCCCTGTGTCCCGGGTTAATGGGTTCTCACTCACCACAGGTACGAGGGCCAATGATACAGAGATGAGCACTGCAGCCACATGCAGCTGTAGTGTATGATCCCAACTTCTACCTTATAGTTTGAAAATATCAATCATGTTTTCAGCACACATGGGTGGGAAAGTTTTGTAAACAATTGAAGGACAAGAAAACAAATCGTACAGCCTCAGGCAAAAATATTGACTAAAGAACCAGATTGTGTTTTGTAAATTAAATTGTAACCTTTTATCATTTTATAAATACATCTTCTCATTCTCTTCCTAACTTCTTGATATTACTCCATGCTGTATTATGCATATTTCTTAAACTGGTGTCTAATGTATCTGTTACTTTTTGTAGGTGCTGACAGAAATAGGTCTGTGATCTGTCACTGGGTTGGGAGTCATACTCTGTAGAAGCTTGTTCTTGGTCTTCCCAGTCAGCTTTGCACACCAAAATCACTGTTGTACCTGAATCTTGATGCCGGCCATTCTTTTCCTTTATATTCCTTCATTATGGTCATGCCACATAGTCACATCATCCTTCACCGTCATGTCACTTTGTGTTAAACTTCCTTGCACCACCTGACCAATATCTTACATGAGTGTCCGTATGCTCATTTTCAATGGCTCCACTTGATTTCCAATATGTGTCAAACATGTTTCACTTTTATATCGCAGTAAGTTTGATACCAAGGATACTGTACCTAATTGAGAAGATTTATTGCCTTCACAGTTATCTTTTATTGGTCAGGGCTTTAATTTCTCTAGCTATCCATATTGTCGTGTAGTTTTCAGGCACATGATAACAATACAGCTTGCATCAGTTCATATTACATGGCAATAATATGATTCTTGGTTTGTGTTTGTATTTCTCCAGTCAAAATGAGGAATGAAGCAATATTTGTTATATCTTGTTCCTAAAACATAAGATCAGATACATACACGGTATATTGATCTCAACTGATTTTAGACTGCAGTACAATAGATTCATTCAGAATACAAATACACACTCACTTGTCACCACAACACACCAACACTAACAATTACACTTGATTCACTTCCCTCCTCTGCACACTCAGCTCCCCCATCCCCCCAACAGCTAACACAAATATGCGTGTTATGCACCTGTATAGGTGCCCTGCGCATTGCACATCAAGATCAAGAAGTATTTTTGTAGCTAATGGTAAACAAGTTTACTAAAGTTATTATAATGTTGCAAAGTTTTGCTGTCTGGGTTAGGTTATCTGGATGTTAAAGGAATTCTGGGAAAATATATGAAATTTGGAAGCACATTTAATTTTTTTGTCTTAAAATAGGTCATATAGCCTATTTTCACAATGAGCTGATAATGGAAAGTGTGGTGTTTGGTGGTGGTTCTAGTGCAGGTGCTTGTGGAAGCATTACTTTGTTGCAGGTGTTTAGCACTGTTAGTGATAGTACAGGGGTGTGGTGATGGCAATGGTACAGGGGTGTGGTGGTTCAGGTGTGGTAGTATTGCTGTGGCACAGGTTTGTGGTGTTAATGATGCTGGTGCTGTTCCTCAAGGTGAGTGTCTGTCACACACACTTGGTCTGATTATATATTATTTGAGCTGTCATAGTTACTTTGTGGAAGAGTAAGATTAGATTCAATGTCCGTTTCTGCATAATCTTTCTCTATCTTTAAGTATACTCATAATTGACACACACACACACACACACACACACACACACACACACACACACACACACACACACACACACACACACATACATACATACATACATATATACACCTATACAGAACTATACTTAATAATTGCATTGATGATAATAATCACCATTATAATAATAATGAAAATATGAAGTGGGAAATATAATGAATTAATGATTATACAGCACTGATATACCTAGCTAATCAGTTTGACTTTCCTGTGATAATAAAAATATGTAATGATTATGAGACAAGAAATTGCAGTATTCATCTTGGGGAAGTAATTTTTTGCACTAGTGTTTTGAGTGTAAAAAAAATGCAGAATTCCTCTTGGATAAGTAATTTTTTGCACTAGTGTTTTAAGTGTAAGGTTTGTCAGAGCGGTGGCCAGCTATCGAGGTGCTCATATGTAACCTAGTTTGTCCCGTTTGTGTCTGGTTTATGCCACGAAGATGTATATAAGCACACACACACACACACACACACACGAGCAGGTCTCATCTTCACCAGAGGTCTCGTTAGCCTTGAATCGGAATCTCTTCCTCTCATTGTCCTCCATCCGCCCTCGGCAAACATCGGGAAAAAAAAAGGAATACATGCAAGGAATAAGGAAACGATGTATAGAAAAACACCCACTATCTTAATTATACCCTTGGGAGACCATAAAGAGCGTGTAAATGCCACCCAGCACTTTCACAGTCATTAATGGGTCTTCTCCATATTAAAAGTGCACTGGGAAAGGTTACTTGGTTAGCGCCAGGCTTATACTAAACGTCTCGTGCCTTAGCAGAACAACGCAGGGTTTTTTGGGCCGTATTTTAAAACACCATCGCTTCTCACATCAACTATTTCTAAAGGTCAAAGAGGGTATCAATCGGGTTTTCATGAGTGTTTTTTAAGGTTCATGGCACAGAAGAATGGTCAAACTACCACCAGGGACATAAAACTACCTCTGGAAAGGCCTACAGCTCCTACGAAAGCCATGTCAAATACGTGAACTTGGACGACGAAATGTTTTAAAATACGACCTTTTCGCTTCGTCCCCTAATGTAGAACAAGTGTGATAGCGTGAGGTGACTTCCCTATCTCCTCCATCTGTTGACTTCTCCTTATCGTCATCTTCCTTCACCTCCTGTGTCATTTCCGCATTGGTTTATTCCCCAATTTTTGTGTTCTGTTCCGTTAATCATCCCTAGTTCCTCCACTTCCTCCTCTGTTTTTTCCTCATGAATTATTTTTCCTACTGCTAATCTTCTGTAATTCCTCCTCCTCCGTCTTCTCTTAATGCGCACTCTTTTCCTCGTTTCCCCAGTTTTCTTGTCTTTTTCCTGTTGCTAAGCTTCTGTAGTTCCTCCTCTGTTATTTCCGCAGTAATTAATTCTTCAGCTATCGTGTCCTTTTCCTACTGCTAATCTTCATACTTCCTTCTCCTCCTCCTCCTGTCATTTCCGCAGTGATTAGTCTCCAGTTATTATGTCCTTTTCCTGCTGCTGCTCTTCCCTGTTTGTCATCGTATCATCACAAACAAGCACTAAGGCGAGTAAAAAAGCCATATTCTTAAAAGACATTTCGGCGCCCAAGCACACGTATTTGGCAAGACTTTCGTAGGAGCTGTGGTGGGCATTTCCAGGGGTAGCAGCTTCATGATCCTGGTGGTGGTAGTGTGACCTTTCTCCTGTATCATGAACCTGAGAAAAACTCTCATGAGAACCCGATTAATCTCCGGAAATAGTTGATATGAGAGCATAAATCTGAGCAGAGCAAAACCGACGAGCTGTCATTTCATAAAGAGGCGAAGAAGGTGGCGCCCGCAGCTCTTCTCCCTTGTGGACGTTCCCAGGACTAGGAAAACCTGTGTCCCCCCGAACCGGTCCTGCGGCGAGGGCTTCCCCGGGAGCGTGAGGCAAGCAAGGTCACGGTGAAAGGCGGGGGTTGGTTGAGGGCGGGATGTGACACGTGTGGTAGCCTATCATCACAATATCTTTTCCATGTATAGACTCTGTTGGCTACGTGTTAATATGGCAATTCCTCAGTGGTCATTATATCTATGTGCACTGTGTAAGAGCTTATTGACGTATTGGTAAAGTAGGCTATAGTAATGACGGTACCAGTAGTAGTAGTAGTAGTAGTAGGCTAGTAGGATGGATGGAGGTTTGGCAGTGGTATAGGAATAGTTTGGGAGATAGAGTTATATTATCATTACTATTTTCTATTCTTCAGCTTAACCTTATCAGTCATGCGTACATTTTGGTTAGGTTTATCTTTCCTATAATCCCTCCGTTTCACCTTTCCTGTTCATTGTTTATCTCCAGTCTTTTGTTTTCATCTGCGCTCATTTCACACTTCCGCCGGTCTCCAAATCTGCTGTCCCCATTCTTGCTTGTTAGTATTCGTTCGTCGTGTAGCCTCTATCCTGTTCCTCGTGGTTCTTGTTTCTTTGTTTCTTCCTCTCGCCTCCTTTTTTTTATTTCTTTACATGATTTGAGTTTATGATTATGTTGAATTTTCCTAGTTTTTATTTTTATTTTTTTTATTTTTTTTTACATTTCTTTTTATGTTCAGCTTTGTTCGACCATCTTCCTGTGTGTGTGTGTGTGTGTGTGTGTGTGTGTGTGTGTGTGCTTTCCAGTCTTGCATCGGGTATTGCTTTCATGATGTTGATATTCTGGGATGGGCAGGTCCTCCCTATAATATTATGTTGAATTTTCCTAGTTTTTATATTTCTTTACATTTCCTTTTATGTTCATCTTTGTTCGACCATCTTCGTGTGTGTGTGTGTGTGTGTGTGCGTGCTTTCCAGTCTTGCATCGGGTATTGCTTTCATAATGTTGATATTCTGGGATGGGCAGGTCCTCCCTCCCAACTCCCTCCCCTTCCTCCTCCGTCTCTTCTTCCTTCTCCTCCTCTTTCTTTGTCATTTCCGTATTGATTAATTTTCCAGCTGTTGCGTATTTTCCCTATTGCTTATCTTCTTTGTCATTATATTATCATCACAATCATTAATTTATCACCACCTTTTTTTTCTCTTATCATAATTAATATCATCTTCATCATCATTATCTTCTTGTTCTTCTTGTTCTTCTCCTCAATTTTCTTCTTCTTTTCCCCTTTCTTTCTTATTGTTACATCCCATTCTGCTATAATCAACACCTCCTCCTCCTCCTCCTCCTCCTCTTCCAATGCCGCGTAAAAGGGGGCATCCCGCGGTGTGTTTGCCCAAGACCTTCACCAAAGGTTCGCCAATGTCCGGCCGGTAAACACACACACACACACACACACACACACAAATATGCCTACGCCAGCATTTTCGATGGTGAGAGAATGTGTATGTGTGTTTGGGGGGGTAAGAGAGAGAGAGAGAGGGAGAGAGAGAGAGAGAGAGAGAGAGAGAGAGAGAGAGAGAGAGAGAGAGAGATTCGTTCTAATTAAACAGATGAATATAATAATTGTTCTTGTTGCCTGTTTGAGTAAGTAATTTATATACGTTCTTAAGCAATAACACAGTAGTAATGACAAACAGTATAATATAATAGCAAGACATTCGTAGAGACATAGAGATGATGATACATTGATATATAATACATGGATGGTGATACATACGATTGAATGCAGTATCATACGTTTAGTTGCAGAAATAATGAGTGTAATTTGCAAAGACGAGAGAGAGAGAGAGAGAGAGAGAGAGAGAGAGAGAGAGAGAGAGAGAGAGTGAGGAAACGCACGTCTGCCTCCGTTGCTCGAGGATGGAGGAGGAGGAGAAGTGTTCACGGTCTAGTTCAAGGTAATTGGAAGTGGAGTAAGTGCAGCATTAGTAGTAGAAGTAGTAGTAGTAGTGGTAGTAATAGTAGTAGTAATAGTAGTGCGGTAACAGTTTGCAGTCAGGTTGGTCAGTCACATCAAACAATCACCACCACTATCACCACCATCATCACCATCATTATTGTCTAGTTAACGCAATCTGCCTGACCGCTCACTGACACTCCAGGATCTTTACTTTCACGACACTCAGGGTGAAAGGTGCGAGAGGAGGAGGAGGCGGCAAGGGGGGAGGGCGAGGGTCTGTGAGGGGTGGGTAGGTCAGGGGGGTGGGGTGTGTGTGTCGTCATTGTGAAGGTGGGGTGTGTTGAGAGTGGGTGATTGGGGTGGAATGGGGTGTGTTATTGCCTCCTCTCTCATTACTCACCTACTCATCTCTATATCTGTTTATTTATTATTTTTTTACAGCACAGAGCAACTCAAGGGCAACAAAAAGAAGATGTAAAAAAAGAAAGCCCGCTAACTTGCTCTCATATAGTGATTAGTATAGAGTGACCAAAAGAGAGTTAAATTTGCTATCAGTAAGAACATAAGAACATGAGTATTATTATTACTATCGTTATCTTAAACTTCACTTCTATTTTTTTTGTCCTCTTCCTCCTCCTAAGCTTCCCCCTCCAATATACTGTCATTATTTTCAACATCTACAGTATATTGTTTTTCCCTTCTGAAACCTCTTCCTCTAATTATGAGTAATACCTGGCAAGCATTCTTTCTTTCATCTTTCTCCTACGTCATCTTCCTCTTGCTAATCATCATCACATTTTTTCCTATTGTCTTCCTTCTCAAATATTGCTATCATCATTTTCTTCTCTATACCTTCCTTTATCATCTTCCTTCTCCTCCTTTCCTTCTTTCCCCTCCTGCCTGAGATCCCACCTAACACTCACCCACCTACCTACCATCCACCAACTCACTAATATATGTCTAATTGCTATTACTATTAACACTACTATACTTTTTCTTCACATCTATTTCATCACATTCTTCATTCTCCTCTCCTTCCCTGAGCTCCTTTTCGTCATATTCTTCATCCTCATTCTTCTCATTTTCTTTCAACCTTCCTCGTCGCTGAGCCACACCCAAACACACACTCACCCACCCACCCACATCTACCTTTACCTTGCTCTCTCTTGACTGGCACCCCGACAACCCCAGCCAGACGACCCTGAGGACAAATGGAAACCTTACTTGCCTCATAAGCACCAATAAGACGCGAGAGGACGAGTGCGCGGGGGTCAAACACAATGACAAGTAAAGGAGGAGGAAGTCTGTCTGTACGATAAGCCGGGAATAGTAAATGTGGGTGTGTTTTTAAGGGATGCACGCTTGGTTCGGGTTGCTGTTATGAATAATACAATGACTGATGAAGGTGATTTTATACTCTACTACTACTACTACTACTACTACTACTACTACTACTACTACTACTACTACTACTACTACTACTACTACTACTACTACTACTACTACTACTACTACTGCACCTAACGAACTAACTGACTAATTGACTAACCAAACAACCAATTAACCAACCAACCATCTATCTATCTTTCTATGTATGTATCTTTATCTAACTTACTACTACTACTACTACTACTACTACTACTACTACTACTACTACTACTACTACTACTACTACTACTACTACTACTGCACCTAACGAACTAACTGACTAATTGACTAACCAAACAACCAATTAACCAACCAACCATCTATCTATCTTTCTATGTATGTATCTATATCTAACTTACTACTACTACTACTACTACTACTACTACTACTACTACTACTACTTCTTCTTCTTCTAATGATGCTGATTATAATAGTAATGGGTATGCTAGCTATTAATAAGGATGATAACTATTAATGCAAACTGAGTATTTCCATAAAAAAAAGCCGATTGCGCCTTTACTGAACTACTGACACCTAGCAGTATTTCTAGTTTTTCTACCAACGCTCAGAATGGGAAGACAACCTTGGTGATTCAGAGGCAGTAGAGCTCGAGCTGCCCTACCTGCATGATTCGACAACATTCATGAAATTAACCCGTCCGCTGCGATTGGCACGTATTTCCCCTTCACTGGTAGCCTGGTAACATACAGTCCCAGGTCTTTCTCTGCCTCTGTGGTGTATAGTGGAGTGTTTCCCATGTGGTACTGGTGTGCTGGATATCCCTTCACTGGTAGCCTGGTAACATACAGTCCCAGGTCTTTCTCTGCCTCTGTGGTGGATAGTGGAGTGTTTCCCATGTGGTATTGGTGTGCTGGATATCCCTTCACTGGTAGCCTGGTAACATACAGTCCCAGGTCTTTCTCTGCCTCTGTGGTGGATAGTGGAGTGTTTCCCATGTGGTATTGTGTGCTGGATATCCTTCACTGGTAGCCTGGTAACATACAGTCCCAGGTCTTTCTCTGCCTCTGTGGTGGATAGTGGAGTGTTTCCCATGTGGTATTGGTGTGCTGGATATCCTTCACTGGTAGCCTGGTAACATACAGTCCCAGGTCTTTCTCTGCCTCTGTGGTGGATAGTGGAGTGTTTCCCATGTGGTATTGGTGTGCTGGATATCCCTTCACTGGTAGCCTGGTAACATACAGTCCCAGGTCTTTCTCTGCCTCTGTGGTGGATAGTGGAGTGTTTCCCATGTGATATTGGTATGCTGGATTTCCCCTCCCAAGGTGCAGGACTACAGTTTCCTTCATTGTATTGTAGCAGCCACTTTTTGTTCCATTCTTGCAGCTTGATGATGTCTTCTGGAAGGGAATCCGCAGTCAAGGGGTTAAGGAATACACGAATCTGAAGTGTACACTGAGCTAAACTATTACGCGAAACGATGAGGTTTAGTCGAGCTGTCCTACTTGCAAGATTCGCCAACAGTCATGAAATAAGGTATGACACGAAGCTGAAGTTAACGTACGGAAAGCTAAAGTAAAACGCGAAATGATGAAGTATGATCTATTTCTTTTTAGGGAAGAACAAATATTAAGAACTGGGGGGTGGGGGGGGTTAAGTACGGGTAATAACACGTTCTGCTTCAGCACTTGCCACTCCATATATGTTTTAGGTGGACTTCTCATACCTCTATACACACGAAATTAAGGTTATCTCGAGGTGTCAGTGATGCCTTACCTAGACTCTTCCTAGCTATGCAGGGAACTCGCGTTAAGATTAGGGATAAGGGGTAGAAGGGTCATAGCTTTTCTGGGGTAACTGTAACTCACTGAATGTTTTACCCCGAGTTCTCAAACCTTTATGCACACGAAATTAAGGTTATCTCGAGGTGTCAGTGATGCCATGCCCAGACTCTTCCTAGCTATGCAGGGAACTCAGAGGTGGAAGGGTCATAGCTTCTCTGGGGTAACTGTAACTCACTGAATGTTTTACCCCGAGTTCTCAAACCTTTATACACACGAAATTAAGGTTATCTCGAGGTGTTAGTGATGGTTTGCCCAGACTCTTCCTAGCTATGCAGGGAACTCAGAGGTGGAAGGGTCATAGCTTCTCTGGGGTAACTGTAACTCACTGAATGTTTTACCCCGAGTTATCAAACCTTTATATATACGAAATTAAGGTTATCTCGAGGTGTCAGTGATGCCTTACCTAGACTCTTCTTTCTCGCCATTCAAGGAAGTTAAGATGATAAGGCGTGGAAGGGTCATTGGCCGCTACTGTCAAAAACTCATCGAAATCTTAGTATACATCTATTTAAAGAGGCTATCGCAGAAGTTGGGGTTTCCATTGTTTGTTTCATGGCCCCGACGGTAGTTTTGGAAGGATTCTACGCCATGAAAGGGGAAACCATTCATGACAACCCGACATATCTTTTTTGCTGCCTTTAAAATAGTCGTAACAAGAGCCCGAAGCGTTTGATAATACGGGTCATTGCTCGGTGTTATCAGACGCATCCATCCCTGACATAAACTATTTTCAGAGGCCTAAAATAAGATCAGTCAGGCTCTAATGAGTGTTCTTTTAGGCACATGGTACAGCAGAAGAGTTAGACTACCAGAAGGATCATAAAACCTGCATAAAACTACTACTACTACTACTACTACTACTGCTACTTATAATGATGCTGATAATAATAGTAATGGTCATGATAGCTATTAATAAAACTACCCTTGTAAATGCCATAAACTCCTATATACGAAAGCCTAGTCAAATATGTGAGCTTGGGCAATTGCATCTATGGGCTTGAAGATCGTCCTCAGTAGTCCCGCCCGCATGTTCCTGGTTCTTGCGTTATATAGGTGTTTTGAGTCGCTATAGATTGTTTTTTTTTTTTATACCAAAACGTAAAAGAACATGTGAAACTGCGAGATGTGGAAAAAAAATTCAGTGGTGTGTGTGTGTGTGTGTGTGTGTGTGTGTGTGTGTGCCTAGTAGGGAGAGACTGCTCGTAGGTCATACTTAGCCACGTGTTTAAATTTAGCTCACAAGTGTCTTGGTCTGTGGAGTCATTCTGAGTGGTTCGCTATCTCCTCCTTCTCCTCCTCCTCCTCCCCTTCACGGACACCTCCTCCTCTTCATCTCACCGCATCCCAGATTTGATAGGTATACTTTACATAGTTATACAAGCTTAAGTGTGTCAGATATATTGAACAGTAGTTGTGTAGTCATAGAGTTGGCGTAAGTGTGTTTAGTATAGTGGACAGGAGTTGTAAAGTTAGAACTGGGTAATGGTGACAAACGATGAGCTTTAGTACGGTATGTTTCTTCACTTTTTTATTCACATTTACAGCTTAGTGTGTTTGATATAGTGTTAGCGTAAGTATGTTTAGTATAGTGGACAGGAGTTGTAAAGTAAGAAATATGTTTGGATGACAAATGATGTAGGTATTACTGTAAGCCCGTAAAGTATGTTCGTTAAGTTTTGCACACCTTTACAGTCGTATAGTTAGCGTAAGTATGTTTAGTATAGTGGACAGGAGTTGTAAAGTAAGAAATAGGTTAGGATGACAAAAGATGTGTCACTGTAAGCCCGTAAAGTATGTTCGTTAAGTTTTGCACACCTTTACAGTCGTATAGTTTGCGTAAGTATGTTTAGTATAGTGGACAGGAGTTGTAAAGTAGGAAATAGGTTAGGATGACAAAAGATGTATTACTGTAAGCCCGTAAAGTATGTTCGTTAAGTTTTGCACACCTTTACAGTCGTATAGTTAGCGTAAGTATGTTTAGTATAGTGGACAGGAGTTGTAAAGTAAGAAATAGGTTAGGATGACAAAAGAGGTATTACTGTAAGCCCGTAAAGTATGTTCGTTAAGTTTTGCACACCTTTACAGTCGTATAGTTTGCGTAAGTATGTTTAGTATAGTGGACAGAAGTTGTAAAGTAAGAAATAGGTTAGGATGACAAAAGATGTATTACTGTAAGCCCGTAAAGTATGTTCGTTAAGTTTTGCACACCTTTACAGTTCGTAGTCACATCAAGGAAGACAAACTTATGTAGTACCGTAAAATATTGAGCTGAAGTACAAAACGAATTACTGCAGAGAGGAAAAAAAAGTCTTATTAATCTTTATGACATATATTCTAATGCCTCAACTAAGGTACGTTTTCTAGAATATCTTTCCTGGTACGAGTTCCTATATTTAAACAGACCAACCGAGCTATTTTTCCGTCGGGTGATAGATTTCAGGTACAAGATTGCGGAGAGAGAGAGAGAGAGAGAGAGAGAGAGAGAGAGAGAGAGAGAGAGAGAGAGAGAGAGAGAGAGAGATAGAATATATCCACGAATATAAACAAGTAAAGGTGGTGTGAACGAGAGAGAGAGAGAGAGAGAGAGAGAGAGAGAGAGAGAGAGAGAGAGAGAGAGAGAGAGAGAGAGAGAGAGAAGGTTTAGTAATCTTTATGGCATTATCTTAATACCACAACTACATTTTTCAGATATTCTTTCCTAATATGAGTTCTGAATTGAAAAGTGCGTACAGATTGGTTGAATTTTCTTAACACTGGTATAGAGATAGTCAACGTTACCCTCTGGTCTGTCTCTTGAGCCGTACGTCAGATTATTTTAGGCACTTTTATGATTTGAAAAGTGCGTACAGATTGGCAGATTAGCTGAATTTTCTTAACACTTGTATAGAGATAGTCAACGTTACCCTTTGGTCTGTCTCTTGAGCCATACACCAGGTCTGTTAGAGGTCGTATTATTATTTATTAACAGTTATGTGGCTTGTTTGGCGTTTTGATTCCATGTTTGGGGCTGAATTATTTAGAAGTAATGGATTCTCACAGTTAAGTCGAGATATTTCAAACCCGTAAAAAGCGATATTAAAAAAAAACACCAGCAAAACTAAATATCTAACTATCTAACTACGCCTTGAAAAACGCTCCCCCCCCAAAAAAAACCCAACAACAACAACAACAACCACAGTATTGTTAGTAAAGACTTACACGATGTACTCATGTCCATATTTTTAAACGTATCGGTTTCCCACCACGATTCTTTCCCAAGTCTAAGTCGTGTTTCCGTGGGTGATTTTTCCGTGCATGGCGTTTAAGTCGTGTAGAGCTATCACTGGCATTACAAAACAGTCCATGAAACTCCCAGCAACTTCTACGAGAGGGTTTTATAACAGACGGACTGAGGCGTCAATACGTTTTAGAATACTTGCCATAATCTTCCTCGCCTCACCCCCCCAGAATTCGCCGTTTAACCCGTCCGCTGCGATTGGCACGGATTTGGCTTTCACTGGTAGCCTGGTAACTATACTCCATGTCTTTCTCTGCCTCTGTAGTGGATAGTGGAGTGTTTCCCATGTGGTATTGGTGTGCTGGATATCCCTTCACTGGTAGCCTGGTAACATACACTCCCAGGTCTTTCTCTGCCTCTGTGGTGGATAGTGGAGTGTTTCCCATGTGGTATTGGTGTGCTGGATATCCCTTCACTGGTAGCCTGGTAACATACACTCCCAGGTCTTTCTCTGCCTCTGTGGTGGATAGTGGAGTGTTTCCCATGCGGTATTGGTGTGCTGGATATCCCCTCCCAAGGTGCAGGACTTTACATTTCTCTTCATTGAATTATGGCAGCCACTCTTTGTTCCATTTCTGTAGCTTGGTTAGGTCTGACTGTAGGAAATCCATAGTCAAGGGGTTGAAAAAAAAATCATGCATTAATCTGTCGGGCGTATCCTCCTCGCTTCACACCCCCAGAGCTTGACGTCACAGCCTCGCCGCCAATGGACACACTGGCGCCTCGGTGTACTGAGTGATAGGCGCGTGGCGTGACACTGAAGGCGGGGACACTGCAGGGGCGGTACCACGCTTGAACCCAAGGACCATATTCTCAAACGCTTACACTCACATTTGACAATTTTCGTAACGGTTTTGAGGATTCCCAGGGGTAGTTTACTGACCCTGGTGGTAGTGTGATCCTTCTTCTGTACCATGAACGTTAAAAACACACATGCAAACCCGATTAATCTCCTTTTTGGCCTTTGGAAATAGATGATATGAAAGGTAGAAGAGTCTGAGAACACCAACCGAAGCGCTATAATTTGTAAGGCCAGCTCTTGCTAATACTCAATGACAGGAGACTTCGAGCATGCGTGACTCTCTTTAGCTATATGCATAGTAAGAGGATGATTCAGAAGGTTAGGGTAGGTTATATTCTGCTCTTGCTAATACTCTATGACTGGAGACTTCGAGCATGTGTGACTCTCTTTAGCCATATGCATAGTAGGAGGATGATTCAGAAGGTTAGGTCAGGTTATATTCTGCTCTTGCTAATACTCTATGACTGGAGACCTCGTGCATGCGTGACGCGACCCGTAGTGGTAATGTGACGTAAGGTGACGCAGCAGGGATGAGTGGGCGGTGACCGTGTCTGCTGGTGCTGGCTGATGAGTGACCGAGGAGCTGATGTGTGCATGGTGGTAAGGACTCTTGGATTTACACACCCTCCCTCTCCCTCTCTCTCTACTGACCTTGCTAGGGTGTCGCTGGTGTCGTGTAGCAACGGCCCGTAACGTGTAGCAACAGTGCATGCAAATGACGAAAAAATTGAGTCTGACCTAGTTATTAACGCTCATTATTGCCCTATCTCCAGCATCAAGCCGCCTCTATCCACACGCTCACCCGCATTGACCGTGTATATATACCATCAAAGAGTGAAAAGCAATGTATAACGAGTGTACGCAGTTGATTAACCTGGTATCTGCGGGGATCATGTTTCTTAAAGGTCCCTCTTTTGGGGGTTTATATCATGGCACAAATTTGGCCAGTCGCTGCTACACGGTAAAGCCACAAATTTGGCCCGTCGCTGCTACACGGTAAAGCCACAAATTTAGCCCGTCGCTGCTACACGGTAAAGCCACAAATTTGGCCCGTCGCTGCTACACGGGCAAGCCACAAATTTAGCCCGTCGCCGCTACACGGTAAAGCCACAAATTTAGCCCGTCGCTGCTACACGGTAAAGCCACAAATTTAGCCCGTCGCTGCTACACGGTAAAGCCACAAATTTAGCCCGTCGCTGCTACACGGTAAAGCCACATATTTAGCCCGTCGCTGCTACACGGTAAAGACACAAATTTGGTCCGTCGCTGCTACACGGTAAAGCCACAAATTTAGCCCGTCGCCGCTACACGGTAAAGCCACAAATTTAGCCCGTCGCTGCTACACGGTAAAGCCACAAATTTAGCCCGTCGCTGCTACACGGTAAAGCCACAAATTTGGCCCGTCGCTGCTACACGGGCAAGCCACAAATTTAGCCCGTCGCTGCCACACGGTAAAGCCACAAATTTAGCCCGTCGCTGCTACACGGTAAAGCCACAAATTTGGCCCGTCGCTGCTACACGGTAAAGCCACAAATTTAGCCCGTCGCTGCTACACGGTAAAGCCACAAATTTAGCCAGTCGCTGCTACACGGTAAAGCCACAAATTTAGCCCGTCGCTGCTACACGGTAAAGCCACAAATTTGGCCCGTCGCTGCTACACGGTAAAGCCACAAATTTAGCCCGTCGCTGCTACACGGGCAAGCCACAAATTTAGCCCGTCGCTGCTACCAGGTTAAGGAAAGTTGATTTGCTACAGAATAACGCGAAAGAACGTAAACAGTAAAGTAAGGTTGATTTCTTCCCCGCTCTCATGGAAGGAGCTGTTGTGTGCACCGTCATGTTCCCCTCTCAACGCGTCCTTCCCACCTCCCACGCGTCATTTATTTTAGTTCTTTCCTCTAACTGTCCATCCGTCCTTGTCCCTCCCTGCCCTCCATGCATGCTAGAATACAGTGCGACCCTCCTTGCTGCCCCCCCCCCCCCCTCCCTCACTGTGTGCATAAAAAAATAGATTTACTGCTGTAGATTTTTATTTGATTCTTTTTGTCCTCGTTAGAATTATGAAGGTTTGGTGTTTCCTTTTATATGCTGGGCTGTTAGTTTTTTTTTTCTCGTCAGGATTTAGATTATGAAAGCTTGTTGGTTTCTTTCATGTACGGAGCGGTCGAATATATTTAAAGTACCTCCTACATGCGAGTATCAGAAATCCTCAGAAACTTAACTGGATCTTTTATTTTTTTTTTTATTATTATTTTTTTACGTCAGAGGACACGGCTCAAGGCCAACAAAACGAGTACACACACACAAAAAAGCCCGCTACTCGCCGCTCCTATGAAAGATAAAAGTAAAGAGCAGCCAAAAGAGAGTTTATGTGGCGGGATGATTCATCTATACATATTTCCTATTATTTAGTCTTTGGTTTGTATCCTTGACGGTAAAACAAATGCTAGTGGGAACTGTTAGCGTGGGAGTGGTGGTACCCGTGTTGGGACTTGGGAAAGGAGTATCTAATTAGTCGATGTTTTCCTTATGGACCATTTCACAAAGTCCCTCGCAGGCACGTCTCAAACACTGGCCGTCATCACATCCCAGCCTGAAGTTAATCCCCGCATACCTTAGCTTTTTATTTCCTTATTATTATTATTATTATTATTATTTTTTTTTTTTTTTTTTTTGTGTGTGTGTGTTTGTGTAGGATGGACGGGTGGGTTGGTGGGTTCCTGGAAAGTTAAGCTGAATTTCTGTCTTTGTAGATTTCAGTATGGTATGATGTAGGAGGAGCAATAGCACCAGAAGAAATGCTGGTGGTTGCTGTAGTAGTAGTAGTAATAATAATAATTGTAGTAGTGGTAATAATAATAATAGTAGTAGTAGTAGTAGTAGTAGTAGTAGTATAGTAACGATTATTAAATGTATCAATGATTTTGCCGAACACGAACTCTCCGTCACCCTCTTCATGATTATCAGCGTCACCTCAACACCATCATGAAGGCGCCTGAGCATGCATTTCTCTCGCTTCATTTGCAACAACAACAACAACGACAACAACAACAACAACAACTACGTACCACTCTATACCACTGTACCACTTTTTTCATCAATCTAATTACTGACCACTTACTTTACCCCCCCCCCCCCACACACACACACACACACGCACACGCACACTCGTACACTTACTTAACCAGGATGATGTGGATAAATTATATAAACATCCGTATAATTTAATCTCAAGCAGTGTCAAGAACAGCAGAAGAAAACAACAAAGAAACACATTGCAGTGCTGTCGTAAACGTGAAATGGCCGAATGACTGCCCAAGAGAGAGAGAGAGAGAGAGAGAAGAGAGAAGAGAGAAGAGAGAAGCATGCATGGGGGAACTGATATAAGCCAGATAAAACAAGGAAGTCGGCAGCAGGTGGAACAAGTTTTTCTGTTTCTCTGCAGCCGTGCGTGGGCGAGCAGGGATGCAGGAGATGAGGTGCGTAGGACTAGGCAGGAGGGGAGAGGAGAGGGATGGGGAGAGGACAGGAGAGAGGAGGATGCTGAGTGGGGAGTGCAGGTGGGCGTAGGTAAGAAACAAGGAAGGGAAGCGAGATAATAAGGACGTAGAGGAGGGAGAGGAAAGGAGTTGGAAGGGAGTAGGCTGGTGACTCGGGGGAGGGGGGGGGGCGGGGGCATAGGAAGTAGACACAGCGAAGGGAAGCGAGAAAAGAAGGAGGTAGGAGGGAGAGAGAGAGAGGCGTGGGTGTGTGAGTGGATGGTGGAGAGAACGAAAAAAAGAGAGAGGGAGAGAAGGATGCTGAGTGGGCGTAGAAGGGAGACAAGAAAGGAAAGATGGATTAAGATGGAGATGTGGGAATGGAAAGCTTGGGTATACATAGCATTCACCATGGTCAGATCACGCGCTGGACTCGTCGTTGCCAACCCCTCATAGATCATGGAGTTGCTTAGTGATTAGTGAAGGATCTTTGGTTACAGCTGAGGCCTAACATTATTATTATTACGAAGGTGTGGGAGGAAACAGGTATCCTTGTATAAGTCTGTCATTCACCATGGTCAGATCACGCGCTGGACTCGTCGTTGCCAACCCCTCATAGATCATGGAGTTGCTTAGTGATTAGTGAAGGATCTTTGGTTACAGCTGAGGCCTAACATTATTATTATTACGAAGGTGTGGGAGGAAACAGGTATCCTTGTATAAGTCTGTCATTCACCATGGTCAGATCACGCGCTAGACTCGTCATTGCCAACTCCTTATGGATTATGGAGTTGCATAGTGATTACTGAATGCTTTTTGTGTGCGTCTGAGGCCTCACATTATAATCATCGAAGTGTTGGAGGAAACAGGTAAGCTTGTGTCTGTCATTCACCATGGTCAGATCACGCGCTGGACTCGTCATTGCCAACCCCTTATGGATTATGGAGTTGCATAGTGATTACTGAATGATTTTTGTGTGCGTCTGAGGCCTCACATTATAATCATCGAAGTGTGAGAGGAAACAGGTAAGCTTGTGTAAGTCTGTCATTCCCCATGGTCAGATCACGCGCTGGAGTGAAAGGAGGCTGCACATCCGTCTCCACTCCGCCTGGAATCGAACCCGGATCCTCACTTTTTTTTTTTTTTTTTTTTTTTTTTTGCGTGTGTGTTAAGAAATAATGTAAACGTTGCCTTTTTTTATTATTTTTTTATGTTGCTTCGCCCTATCAGAGAGAGAGAGAGAGAGAGAGAGAGAGAGAGAGAGAGAGAGAGAGAGAGAGAGAGAGAGAGATAGAATATATCCACGAATATAAACAAGTAAAGGTGGTGAACAGAGAGAGAGAGAGAGAGAGAGAGAGAGAGAGAGAGAGATGGACGTTGTTTACGGTCCATTCCAGTCCCGCCTGGCATTTCTTGTCCCTTCCTTTTTCATCTCTCTCTCTCTCTCTCTCTCTCTCTCTCTCTCTCTCTCTCTCTCTCAGTGTCAATGATGAAACACGAGGAGAAGAGGAGGAGGAGAGTAATGAAAAGAGCCGAGAGAGAGAGAGAGAGAGAGAGAGAGAGAGAGAGAGAGAGAGAGAGAGAGAGAGAGAGAGAGAGAGAGAGAGCGCTCACTAAATATAAACAAACTCTTTGGTATGCCTCTTAAAAACTTTAAAGAGGAGGAGAATTAGGAAGAGAATTGGACGGAACGAGACACACAAAAGAAAAATGAAAGCTTTTGTGGCCGTAGAGAGAGAGAGAGAGAGAGAGAGAGAGAGAGAGAGAGAGATTGGGGGTGGGTGTGTTTGTATGGAAAAATCGTGATAGGAAAGATAATGAGTTACGTGAGAGAGAGAGAGAGAGAGAGAGAGAGAGAGAGAGAGAGAGAGAGAGAGAGAGAATTAATTTTCATCCTTATCATCCCATTATCAGACTCACGCATATCATTAGTATATACTGTACTCTCTCTCTCTCTCTCTCTCTCTCTCTCTCTCTCTCTCTCTCTCTCTCTCTCTCTCCAGATTTTTGCTTTACTCTCGTCTCACCCGAGTTCATGAGAGAGAGAGAGAGAGAGAGAGAGAGATTTTCCTTCTTTTGGTGCTTTTATTTACTTTGTTTTTGTTTGTTTTTTTATATTTGCGCTTGTACTGCAGCGTCATGTTTGGCGTGCGTGCGTGCGTGCGCGCGCGTGTGTGTGTGTGTGTGTGTGTGTGTGTGTGTGTGTGTGTGTGTGTGTGTTGTGGTTGACCTTCGAGAAGCCCAACTCTCCTCACACACACACCTATACACACACATACATGCAAATAGATAAAGGACAGGAAATGAGAGAACAAACATACAAACATGCATACTTTCATACATACATTCATACACACAGACAGACAAGCATGGATAATTACATGTTAGGTAGAGAAGAATAGCTCTATACAGGTGGGCGGACAGGTGGAGTTTTCATACATGCATTCATAACATTGAAACACATTGACCTCATATATAACTCATTTACACAACTACAATCTTTCTATTATGTATTTTCCCTGCTATGTAGAGAGGTAAACAAGTGTGACTCTCTATATAGGAAGTCAGATTGAAAAGTCACATATATTTTCTTATTGGAATAGAATGATTGATTTTAACTTATTTTCACACGTACGATTTTTTTCCTTTATCATATTTTCGTGGCAAGGTAGACAGCGGGACCCATGGCTGTTTTTGTTCTCTCTCTCTCTCTCTCTCTCTCTCTCTCTCTCTCTCTCTCTCTCTCTCTCTCTCTCTCGCCTTCCTTTTTTTTCTATTGTTTTTTTCCTAATTTTCAAGGTTTTCTATATTTTTTTATTCGATACGCTTCTACAGGTTTTACTCTCTCCTTCCTATTCCTTATTTTCGCATTTTTTTTTTCAAGGTTTCCTATTTTTTCTACTTTTATTCGTAAAGCTTCTTCAGTTTTCTTATTAATAACTCTTCACCCTTGGCTGCCTCCTCTACTGTAAAAAAACAACAAAACAATACAGCCAATAGGAAACTAACACTTATTTACATTTTTACGAGGAAGAACAAAAACAAAAATACATTAACACTTCACAAGCTGCTCATCGGCGGATACAAATACTACTTTTTTAGGCGTCCATCTCCGTTTTCTTTGCATGTTGGAGCAGCATCAGCTTGTATGTGTGGGGGGGAGCTATTTTAATCCTTGTGTGTGTGTGTGTGTGTGTGTGTGTGTGTGTGTGTGTGTGTGTGTGTGTGTGTGTGTGTGTCTTTTGATCTGTCTCGTCTTACCGTAAATAAACAGTGTTATGAACGATTACAGAGAGAGAGAGAGAGAGAGAGAGAGAGAGAGAGAGAGAGAGAGAGAGATACTTGAGTGTGTTTAATTTTCTTCCTCCTCCTCCTCATCTGTATTCTTCTTCCTCCCCCTCCACTTTCTTAACTATATTCTTGTTCTTCCTCCTCCTCCTCCTCCTCCTCCTCCTCACAAAATAGGAGACACAGAAATAGAACGCAATAGATATAACGATAGAGATTAACCATTATCAACAGAACTTAAGAAAACATACATACATACATACATACATACATACATACATACTCTAAATAATGCATGTAACAATTATATATATCGGGAGGGGAAAGGGGACAACGTATAGATCTTTTTATTATACCATTGATTAATAAAAAAAAAGGATGATTTGAGAGGAGGAAAACGAAATGATAAATAGTGGAAGAGGAGGAATGTAATTGGAAGGGAATGAATGGGGAGGAAAAAGAGTGATAAATGGGGTGCGTATGAGAGGAAGGAAAGAGGTAACGAAATGGAGAGAGAGAGAGAGAGAGAGAGAGAGTTGAGTTATTAAGACTAGTGCGGTCAAAGTGTTCAAGGAGACACTTTCATTACTTGACGGTGCACTCTCTCTCTCTCTCTCTCTCTCGCTCCTAAACATTTACTTGCATGTTTAATTGTCAGTCTATTTGCACATCCATCAGAAGGTGAATCGGCCTCCCTCTCCTCTTCCTCCTCCTCCTCCTTCTCCTCCTCCTCCTTCTTCCATTTCTTCCGTGTCTCGCCAGTTGATCTTCACTTTTCCTCTCAGTTTATCTTTCCTATCTTTGTTTGTTTCACTTTTATGTTCTTTATCTTCGTCAGCTTACTTAATCGCTTTGATCTCGTATAACAATTTCTTTGTGTTGTTTTGGTTGTACGTAACTCCGCTGTCTGGTTGCCTGCTGCCTCTCCGTGTATACAAACCTCTCTCTTCCTGGTACGTGTTTTCAAAAGCGCTCGGCTCTTAACTACAGCTACTTTCCAAGGTCGCAAAGGAGATTAGTCGGGTTGTTATGAGTGGTTTTCACATTCATGGTATACAGAAGTCTTGTCAAACTATCACTAGGCTCATCAAACTACCTAAGGAAATACTAACACAGCAATATTAACGTTCTCATTCTTCTCTTCCTCTCCGCCGTTCCTCCTCCTCCTCCTCCTCATCTGCATCACTTTCCCTTTCCTCCCTTTTCGTCTAATATTTACATTCCCCTCCTCCTCTCCCCCCTTCCACACACAAAGTTAATGCTGTGTGTGTGTGTGTGTGTGTGTGTGTGTGTGTGTGTGTGTGTGTGTGTGTGTGTGTGTGTGTGTGCTTAGTTCCACCAGCACGGCCGGAGAAGGTGTTTTAATCAGCAAGATAATGGCCGAGGTAGATAAGAACCAAGACGCCGTTATCTTTTAGGCTGAAAAAAAAAAAACATTCCTCTCGGCAGAACTTTTTACCTTTAAGAGATTAGCGGGAGTTTATCAGGTAACGAAGGGGGGGGGGGGGTGAAGGGGTACTAGATAGGGAAGGGGGGGTGGTGGAGTTAAGGGTAAAGGGGGAAGGGGGTAGGGATGTGGGGTGTACCAAGGAGAGAGAGAGGTTGAGAGTGGTGGAGATTGTTGGCTAAGGCTTAAGGGGACGTATTCGGAAGGAGAGGTTGAGAGGAGTAGTTTGGGGTTGAGGGAATGAGAGATAGAGGGTATACCAGAGAAAGGGGAGGTTGAGAGGGGTGAGGGGTAAAGTGGTTTACCAAGGAAGGGGAGGTTGAGGAAAGCGAAGATTGAAGGTAAGGGATTGAGGGGGTGCACCAGAAAGGAAAGGTGAAGGGGTGGGGGGTGAGGTTGAAGAGTAGAGGAGTTCACCAAAGAAAGGGGAGAGGTTGAGGGGGTCGGGAAAGGTGCAGTAAAGGGATAGGAGAGTCTGGGGTGAAGGGTAAAGGCGTCCCATGAAGAGGAGAGGTTATCTGGGGTTTGGGGAAGGTAAGGGAAGAGATGGACTGATATAGGGAAGGGGTCGAGGAGAGGAAGAAAGGCGGTGCGTGCTGGGGGAAGGGAAGGGAAGGGAAGGGGGTGTTGATGGTGATGGTGGGGGTAAGTTGATAAAGGGAAGGAAGGAAGGAAGGAAAATTAATGTTTATGACAGTACAACTATGCAACTGGGTAAGAATAATGAGGAAATGTCAAGAATGTTAGATAGAAAGTAAGATAAATCAACTGTTAAATAAAAAGTCTTAGCATCGAAAAACAAGAAACCCAAAAATTATAGTTAGCTTAATGTTTGATATGACGTAAAAGTAAATGAAATGTTGTATGTAAGTCATGAAAATCCAGAAAAACAAAACTTGAGCGAGCTGAATGTTTGATATAATGTATAGTAAAATAAATGGTATATGATCGCGGTGGATGGTGGACGATGCTGCCGTTCTTTAACATCTCGGCGCCCAAGCATACACACATTTGGCAAGGCTTTCGTAGGAGTTGTGTGAGCATTTCCATTGGTATAGTTTTATGACCCTGGTGGTGGTGGTGGTGGTGGTTTGACGAAGCTTCTGTACTATATATGAACGTGAAACTAGATCACTCATGATAACCCGATTAATCTCCTTTGTGGCCTTCGGAAGTAGTTGAGGTGAGAGGCGGAAGTGTGTGTAAATACCGGCCTTCGATGGCTTTAGAAGGGAGGGTGGGTGAAGGAAGGGGATAGGGTGTAGGAAAGGGAAGGGAACGGAAGAAAAAGGGAAGGGAAGGGAAAGGAAAGGAGAAGAGAAGAGAAGAAGGGAGAGGAGAGAAGAGAAGAGAAGGGAAGGGAAGGGAAGGGAAGGGAAGGGAAGAGAAGAGAGGAGAAGGGAAGGGAAGGGAAGGGAAGGGAAGGGAGGGGAAGAAAAGAGAAGAGAAGGGAAGGGAAGGGAAGTGAAGGGAAGGGAAGGGACGGGAAGGGAAGTGAAGGGAAGGGAAGGGAAGAGAAGGGAAGAAAAGAGAAGAGAAGGGAAGGACAGAGAGGGAAGGTAAGGTAAGGAAAATGTAAGAGAGAGGAAGTTTAATATGGGTAGGTTTCTCTCTCTCTCTCTCTCTCTCTCTCTCTCTCTCTCTCTCTCTCTCTCTCTCTCTCTCTCTCTCTCTCTCTCTCCCCTTCCCCTCGCTGCTCCGCGTAAACACAAGCGCCATTGTTTATAGATTTCATTTCCTCTATTTATTTACGGCTAAAAATTTCATACCGAGAGGAATGCAATTATTAAAGCTAAGGAGAATACCACCACAACACACTTTTAGAAACATCAACAGTATGCATAATTAAAAAGAATGGCCAGTTTACTAGAGTTGTTTTCATATTTCTGCTTCTCTGCCTTAAGTGTAGGTTTGCTTTGCCGGTAAAGTCGGAAGGGGATAAGGTGATGGGAAAGGAAGGAAAGGGAAAGGGAGGGAAAGGGAAGGGAAAGCAAGGCAAGGCAAGGAAGGAAAGGAAAAGGAAAGGAAGGGAAAGGGAGGGGATAGGACAGGACAGGAAAGGAACGGGAAGGGAAAGCAAGGCAAGGCAAGGCAAGGCAAGGAAGGCAAGGAAGGAAAGGAAGGGAAAGGGAGGGGATAGGACAGGACAGGAAAGGAACGGGAGAGTGAATTTAAGAGTAATAGGCTATCCCAGATACTATATCCTGTTTACTTTTAGAGGCGTCTTCCTACTCAACTACTTTTTCTTTAGTTTGAGTTCATTTTGCCGTGTAGAATCATGTTAATATACTGTGTAAAAGGGGGAGTCAATTTAAGTAAGATTATTAGGCTATCCCAAATACTATATATATCCTGTTTACTCTTAGGTGTCTTCATACTATAGTACTTTTTCTTTAGTGTGTGTTCTTTTCGCCCGTTATTGTATTGTGTATAAGGTAGAGTCAGTTGAATTAAGAAGAAGAAATAAAGGAATTCCCACTGGTCACAACACATACGGGGAACCACGCGGCGGAACTCGGGTGTTGATTAAGGTCCGTCCGGGGTCTCAAACGCTCTCGACTCTCAACAAATATCGGGGTGCTTTCCACGTTCATGGGGCAGAAGCCTTGTTAAACGATCAACACGCTTATAAAACTATACCTATGGAAATACCCTCACAACTTCCCCGAAAGTCCCCGAATGATTGTGTAAGCCCTGAAATGGTCGATAATATGGGCCTGTAGTATTTTCAAGTCATTTTTTTGAGGTGAAAACGACGCTATACGCAAGGAAATGAGA
Organism: Eriocheir sinensis; assembly: GCF_024679095.1. NCBI lineage: Eukaryota > Metazoa > Arthropoda > Malacostraca > Decapoda > Varunidae > Eriocheir > Eriocheir sinensis. The sequence goes on along the minus strand of NC_066539.1, from coordinate 15,381,439 downwards.
ATATAGAGAAAAGGATAGCTGCTGTTTCGATTTCATAACTATAATACGGGCTTGTAGTATTTCCAAGTTATTTTTTGAGGTGAAAAAGACGCTACATACAAATAAACGAGAATAGAAAGGATGGCTACTGTTTCGATTTCATGACACGTGACCACCCAGCAGTGAATGGGTACCAGGTATTAATCGGGGGTTGTGTCCCGTCTCCTGGGATCTGTTCTGTTCCCTTCTCCTATAATTCCTTCCCCTTCTGTCTCTCTCCGGCATATGACCACAGATGTTGCGCCGACTAAACGAAACTTTCCAACTTTCATGACACGTAAAGAAATGAGAATGAAAGAAATGACGCCTCGTGGGAAAGGTGGTGTAGTCCCTCGTCTGGTGGGTCGTAGGCTATCATGCTGTAAGAGACGAACATTGCCTTTTTTTTATATAACCTGTACCTATCTACCGTTCGTGTTGTAAGGTGTCTAGGGGATATATAAGGACCAGTTACGTTGGTTTGTAAGCTTCCAAATACCAAAGACCACGGAAGTTAATATAGAAGATAGGAATTTTAGGAGGAAACTATAGGTACGTCAAATTTCTTGTGTTAGCGGGTGTACAGTAGAGTAGAAAGCCTGACCATTATGGAGAGTATGATAGTTTGTTTGGGCGGTTATAATAACACTATACGACTATGGAACTTGCCTTTCGCTTCTCCCTCTTCTCTCCTCCCCTACCTTCCCTAACTCCCCCTTTTTACTCTCCTACCCCTCCTCCCTCTCTCTCTCCTCTCTCCTCCTCTCCCCTTCCCTTACTCTCTCTCATCTGAATAGAATGTAAAAGTGTCAAATAAAGTCATAGAAACAAGAAGAAAACAAAAACTTGAGCGAGCTGAATGTTTAATATAATGTAAAGTAAAATAAATCAAACGTTAAATCGAAAAAAATAAATCGTAGGAACAACAAGAAAGAAAGAAAATGTTATAGAGTAAGATTTCTATTTATACGTTTCCGTCTTTATCTTTCACACACACACACACACACACACACACACACACCGATAACGTTATCCCTTACGACACGTGTCATCATATGTTTTTTTTTGGGTTTGATTATAATACTTGTTTGTTTGTTTATTTGTGTGTTTATGAGCCTTAGCCTACACGTCACCAGATAGCAACAACACCCTGATTATTATTATTATTATTATTATTATTATTATTATTATTATTATTATTATTATTATTATTATTATTATTATTTTTATTAAAGGAGCATAGGTTTTAGGTACGCGTGGCCTTGGTGCTCATCTCCGTAGCAAAACCACCTTAAGGATTATGCGTGTATGTATATAGTCTTTTGTTATGGTATTTTTGTTATATTTTTTGTTATCCTAGAATTATTTGAGTGAGCGAAAGAAATAAAAAGAAAATGGATAAGCTAATAAGGATAATGAAGAAAGATGGATAAAGAATGATGAAAAAGAAGAAAATAAAGAAAGGATAAGACAGATAAAGAAAGATGAATCAGAAAGAAAGGAAGATAAGAAAGATGGATAAAGAGAGAATGACCAGAAAGGAAGAAAAATAAAAAAAGGAATAAGAAAGAAAGGAAGATACGGAAAGATGGATGGACGAAACTGTGTGTGTGTGTGTGTGTGTGTGTGTGTGTGTGTGTAGGCGGTAACACGTGGGGAATGAAATAGTGGCACGTGACAAACTATAAAGCGCAATCCGCCCACCTTTACCCCCCCTCCCCCTCCCCTCCCCTTCCCCTTTCCTCCCATCCTCTCCCTCTCTCCTCCTCCTCCACTTCCCCTTTTACTCCTCTTCCCCTCTCTATCCATCACATTCCCTTCCTCCCCTCTCTCTCTCTCCCCTCCCCTTCTTCCTCTCCCCTCTTACTACCCTCTTGTTTCTCCCTCTCCTTCTTCTCCCCTCCCTTACCTGTCCTATCCCCCTTTTTACTCTCCTACCCCTACCCCTTCTCCCTCTCTCCTCTCCTCTCTTCCTCCCCCCCTCCTCTTTCCTTCCCTCCTTCTCTCCTCCCCCCCCCTCTCTCTCTCTCTCTCTCTCCTCTCTCTCTCCTTTATTCCCAATCATCTGAAAAGACCAATTTTATGAGGGCTATGAATGACCTTCTCTGCTGGTTAACCTCTCCCACCTGCTCTCTCTCTCTCTCTCTCTCTCTCTCTCTCTCTCTCTCTCTCTCTCTCTCTCTCTCTCTCTCTCTCTCTCTCTCTCTCTCTCTCTCTCTCGTTACGTATTTTTCTTTTGTTATTTATTTTGGTTTGTTCTTTCACCTGTTTTTGTTGTTTTTCTTCTTCTTCTTCTTTTTCCTTCGGCCAAATAGTCGTTGAGCCACTCGGTCACTCACGTATTCACCGAGTCAGTCCGCCAGTCATTCACACGTCCACCATGACAGTTAAGTTCCCAGACAGTCACTCCATTCATTAATTAGTTACCCAGTCCACGTCCTATTCACCGCTATTCCTTGTCCTCTTCCACCTCCTACCTTCCCTCCACCTACCCCATTCAACTTCCTCTTCACCCTTCTCACATCCTACCGGTACCTTTCCATCACCTTCTGCAGTAGTTCTCACGCCTCGTACCCTTATCTCAATTACCTGCCCACCCCATCCTTTTGTTAGTCATCTCTTCGCCCCCTCCAACCTCCATCACCTTCTTCGGATCTACGAATTTCTATCTTTCCATCACCTTCTTCAGTAGGTCTCACACCCCGTACCCTTATCTCAGTTACCTTATCTCAGTCACCGGGTCACCCTTTCGTTTACTCAAGTCACCCCTTCGTCCCTCTCACTCCCTCCCTTTATCCCCCTCTTCACATACCTCTCATTAATCTGCCTTTCCATCACTTTAGTATTTCTCAACTTGTACTCTTTCCTTTAGTCTCCTCATCATCCCTTCGTCTATAGGCAGTCAATCCTTCTTGTAGTCAGTCACTCCTTCGTATAAAGTCAGTCACCCCTTCGTCTATGGTCAGTCATCCCTTCGTCTATAGGCAGTTAATCCTTCTTAGAGTTAGTCACTCCTTCGTCTAAAGTCAGTCACCCCTTCGTCTATAGTCAGTCATCCCTTCGTCTGTAGTCAGTCATCCCTTCGTCTATAGTCAGTCATCCCTTCGTCTATAGTCAAGTCATCCCTTCGGGTATAGTCAGTCATCCCTTCGTCTAAAGTCAGTCATCCCTTCGTCTAAAGTCAGTCATCCCTTCGTCTATAGTCAGTCATCCCTTCGTCTATAGTCAGTCATCCCTTCGTCTATAGTCAGTCATCCCTTCGTCTAAAGTCAGTCATCCCTTCGTCTAAAGTCAGTCATCCCTTCGTCTAAAGTCAGTCATCCCTTCGTCTAAAGTCAGTCATCCCTTCGTCTAAAGTCAGTCATCCCTTCGTCTATAGTCAGTCATCCCTTCGTCTATAGTCAGTCATCCCTTCGTCTAAAGTCAGTCATCCCTTCGTCTAAAGTCAGTCATCCCTTCGTCTAAAGTCAGTCATCCCTTCGTCTATAGTCAGTCATCCCTTCGTCTATAGTCAGTCATCCCTTCGTCTATAGTCAGTCATCCCTTCGTCTATAGTCAGTCATCCCTTCGTCTATAGTCAGTCATCCCTTCGTCTATAGTCAGTCATCCCTTCGTCTATAGTCAGTCATCCCTTCGTCTATAGTCAGTCATCCCTTCGTCTATAGTCAGTCATCCCTTCGTCTATAGTCAGTCATCCCTTTGTCTATAGTCAGTCATCCCTTCGTCTATAGTCAAGTCATCCCTTCGTCTATAGTCAGTCATCCCTTCGTCTATAGTCAAGTCATCCCTTCGTCTATAGTCAGTCATCCCTTCGTCTATAGACAGTCATACCTTCGTCTATAGTCAGTCATCCCTTCGTCTATAGTCAAGTCATCCCTTCGTCTATAGTCAGTCATCCCTTCGTCTATAGTCAAGTCATCCCTTCGTCTATAGTCAGTCATCCCTTCGTCTATAGTCAAGTCATCCCTTCGTCTATAGTCAGTCATCCCTTCGTCTCGTTAGTCACTCTTGTCAGTCATTTTCAAGCCGGTTGTTATCATGAGCGGAGAAAAATGAACACTGATACCAGATAAGAGAGAGAGAGAGAGAGAGATAACAAGTCGGTAACCACAGTGGAATATGAAGAACTCAGTTATTTAGTTAGTCACTCAGTTGTCAGGCAGAACCCACTCGTATGGCAACACACACACACACACACACACACACACACACACACACATACACACACACTCCGATAGCGTTACGGGAACAATAGTCAGTCAGTCAGTCAGAGGGAAGGGGGGAGGGAAGGGTAGGGGGGCAGGTGAGGGAGTGGAGGGAAGGGTAGGGGGGAAGGGGGTGTTGTCTTTCCCGGCACGTGACTGGTTTAGAAGTGCATGCGTGGCCACCTTCCCCCCCCCACCCACCCCATCACCACCTCCCTTCCTTCACCCCTACCCCCTCTTCCTCTCTCTTTTGGTAATCTCCCTGTTGGAGGAAAGGCAGGGATTCGTAAGTCTGCTAAGCGAGGAAAATGCCATGAGGAAAGGAAGAGGAAAAATTAATATGAAGGTGAAATGTTCGGGGAAAAGGAAGAGAGGAAGAAACGAGAAAAATGAGAAAATAAACGAAAAAAAAAGAAAGAAATGATAAGAAAAGAAGGGAGAAAAAATATTATAAAGCTGAAAAGAAGAAAGAAACGAGTAAAAGGAAGAAATGAGAGAAAGAAAGAAACGAGAAAAAAATAATATAAAGCTGATACTGGAAAAAAAGAAAAAAAAGGAAGAAACGAGAAAAGAAGAGAAATAGAAACGAAAAAAAAAAAAGCTGAAGGGTAGTGAAAAAAAAGGGAAAAAAAGGAACAAGAAAGAAACGAGAAAAAGAAGAATATAAAGCTGAAATGATAGCAAATAAGAAGGAAAAAAAGGAGGAAAACGAGAAAAAAACGAGAAGCATTTGCAAGGTTTTTAGGATTTTTTATTTATTTATTTTTTTATTTTATTTATTTATTTTTTTTTTTTTTTTTGTTGAACCCTATTGTGACTCGTTCTAAAAAAGGCAACAATGCACCACCACCACCACCACCAGTCTCAATACACAATAGGATAAACACCCACACCAACTCTCCAACATCATGCCAGAGCTCTGAGTACATGCGTGTGTTCTGCAGCATGAAAACAACACCTAGGATCGACGCAACACCACCACCAACACCACCACCAACACCACCTTAATTTTTTTTTTTTTTTTTTTTTTTACAGCAGAGGAGACAGCTCAAGGGCACAAAAAAAGGAAACCGTAATGACCCCCCCCCCCCCCCCGCTATTCGCTGCTTCTACAAAAGGCTCAGAGGAGTGGTCGAAAGATAGGCCAGTTCCTTCTCCTCCCCTTGTCCGCTCTTCCCCTCCTATCCTCTTACTCTCGTCCCAGTCCTTCCCTCCTCCTTCCTCTCCTATCCTCTTACTCTCGTCCCAGTCCTTCCCTCCTCCTTCCTCTCCTATCCTCTTACTCTCGTCCCTGTCCTTCCCTCCTCCTTCCTCTCCTATCCTCTTACTCTCGTCCCTGTCCTTCCCTCCTCCTTCCTCTCCTATCCTCTTACTCGCGTCCCAGTCCGTCCCTCCTACTTCCTCTCCTATCCTCTTACTCTCGTCCCTGTCCTTCCCTCCTCCTTCCTCTCCTATCCTCTTACTCTCGTCCCTGTCCTTCCCTCCTCCTTCCTCTCCCTATCCTCTTACTCTCGTCCCTGTCCTTCCCTCCTCCTTCCACTCCTATCCTCTTACTCTCGTCCCTGTCCTTCCTCCTCCTTCCTCTCCCTATCCTCTTACTCTCGTCCCTGTCCTTCCTCCTCCTTCCTCCTCCTATCCTCTTACTCTCGTCCCTGTCCTTCCCTCCTCCTTCCTCTCCTATCCTCTTACTCTCGTCCCTGTCCTTCCCTTCTCCTTCCTCTCCTATCCTCTTACTCTCGTCCCTGACCTTCCCTCCTCCTTCCTCTCCTATCCTCTTACTCTCGTCCCTGTCCTTCCCTCCTCCTTCCTCTCCTATCCTCTTACTCTCGTCCCTGTCCTTCCCTCCTCCTTCCCCTCCTATCCTCTTACTCTCGTCCCTGTCCTTCCCTCTTCCTTCCTCTCCTATCCTCTTACTCTCGTCCCTGTCCTTCCCTCCTCCTTCCTCTCCTATCCTCTTACTCTCGTCCCTGTCCTTCCCTTCTCCTTCCTCTCCTATCCTCTTACCCTCGTCCCTGTCCTTCCCTCCTCCTTCCTCTCCTATCCTCTTACTCTCGTCCCTGTCCTTCCCTCCTCCTTCCTCTCCTATCCTCTTACTCTCGTCCCTGTCCTTCCCTCCTCCTTCCTCTCCTATCCTCTTACTCTCGTCCCTGTCCTTCCCTCCTCCTTCCTCTCCTATCCTCTTACTCTCGTCCCTGTCCTTCCCTCCTCCTTCCTCTCCTATCCTCTTACTCTCGTCCCTGTCCTTCCCTCCTCCTTCCTCTCCTATCCTCTTACTCTCGTCCCTGTCAGGTTACAATGCTTGATATACTGCCCAACCTTCCAAGTATTATATCAAGGCTAAGTGCATGCATGACCTCATAAGTATATAAAAAGAAAAATAATAATACTAATCACCACCACCACTACCACTACCATAATCTCAGTTCACAATAAGCTTCCCAGAACCCACCAAGCATCGTATCTGATTTAAGTGCTTTCAAGTTCACTCCCTAAGCATCGTTGCCACGGGGTCTTGTGTGTCGAGGCGTCGCATGTAACAAGTTAAGATCAGGCCATGGCGAGGTGGGCGAAGCGGGGCAGGCGTAGGTTGGTTATCCAGTGCAACCGTGATCAGTGTGAGGAATAACAATGATGAGCCCCGTGATCCGATGAGGCCAGAGGTTGGTATTGTCAGATGCTCCCACCCCTCACACACACTATTTCCAAAGGCCAAAAAAGAGGTTAATCGAGCTCTAATGAGTGTTTCTTTAGGTTCACGGTACAGAAGTAGGCTCAGACTACCACCAGGGTCATAACAGTACCCCTGGAAAGGCCCTAAACTCCCACGAAAGACTAGTAAATTACGTGTTCTTGGGCGCAGAAATGTTTAAAAATATGAGTCCTTGGTGGGGGATTTGGCTGAGGCGAGGCGGAGGTGAGTTGACACGTGAGTGAAACCCGAGCCCGTGACGTTTGATGAGATATTGGGCGCTGGTCATCTGTGGGACGTACACTCTATAGATAGGTTGGTTCTAGGAAGTTAGGAGGATGTTTACCGCCGCTTGTAATACATAAGAACGTAAGGAGTCTGCTAGAGGCCGCCTTGATACTCCTCTGACTTATGATGTGGTGTAAAAGCTGTAGCAAGTGAGTAGTGAAAAGGAAGAAGAAGACGAAGAAGTAAAGATAAGATGAAAAAATAAAGATGAAAAGAAGTAGAAGGATGATAAGATAATGAATAAAGAGGAAGAAAAAGAAAATGAAGTAGAAGTAGAATAAAAAAATGAGGAATAAAAAAGAAAAGAAGGAAAAGAAAATGAAGTAGAAATAGGATGAAAAAATGAATAAAGAAGAAAATAAAAATAGAAATAAAGTAGAATGAAAAAAAATAAAGAAAAATGAGGAGGAATACCATCACCTTACAATGCCTCGACACTGTTCTGCTTTAAAAAGGAAAGATAATCAAAGTATTACAATTCACACTGCTGCCAGATATATCAGTACGCTACACAGGGGTGGAAGTCGGGCGCAAGCGATGTTAGTGTGCGTCTAGGAAACATATCCATTAACATATACTTTTATTCATCTACTGGTCAAAGAGGGTATCAGGGCACCTCTCCTCCCGAAATTGAGCCCTCTTTTGGCCACCTCTTTGGATTCTTTTTTTGGAGCAGCGAGTAGCGGGCTTTTTTTATTTTCCTTTTTTTGTGTGTGCCCTTGAGCTGTCTCCTTTGTTGTAAAAAAGAAAAGAAAAAAGGAGTGTATGAAATCTCAACACCACCACCACCACCACCACCTCCAACTCCACTAACACCACCCAGCATCAACACCAGTACCTCTCTACCACTTCCCACACCACCGTCCTCACAACAGTACGACTTTTACGACCACCACCATTTCTACCTCCCACCCTCCCATGACCACCCTCATCAACACGACTTTTACGACCACCACCACCTCTACCTCCCACCCTCCCATGCTCACCACCACTACCACCACCTCTCATGAGCCTCGTGGCGTCGGCTCAAGAGGATCGCCACGCCTCTTCGTCTCTGTTGGTGTAATGCCTATGAGCTATTATATACACGGCTTGTTTATGCACTTGGAAACGCCCCCCTGCTTCACCCCCTCCCCCTCTATCTAGTCTCTTTCCTACTCACATCCCCTCCCTTGCCCTTCCTCTCCTACCCTCTATCCCCGTCCCTATCCTTCCCTCCCCCTTCCTCTCCTGGTCACTGTACTTCACCCTCCCTCTCTATCTAGTCTCCTTTACTCTTCCCCTCCCTTCCTCCTCCTCCCCTTGTCTGCCCTTCAATTCCTACCCTCTATCTCCCGTCCCTACTCCCTTCCGCCTTCCCCCTTCCTCTCCTGGTCACTGTACTTCACCCTCTCTCTCTATCTAGTCTCCTATACTCTTCCCCTCCCTTCCTCCTCCTCCCCTTGTCTGCCCTTCAATTCCTACCCTCTATCTCCCGTCCCTACTCCCTTCCGCCTTCCCCCTTCCTCTCCTGGTCACTGTACTTCACCTTCCCTCTCTATTTAGTCTCCTATGCTCTTCCCCTCCCTTCCTCCTCCTCCCCTTGTCTGCCCTTCAATTCCTACCCTCTATCTCCCGTCCCTACTCCCTTCCGCCTTCCCCCTTTCCCTGGTCATTTTACTTTATTGCACTCTCAATGTCGGAATGCCTGAATGGTTTGTTTTTTTCTTTGTTTACTTCCATTTTTTTCATTGTTTTTTGCGTTTTTCATTTTTTTAACTTTTTTCTTTTCTCTTTTTTTTCATCTTTCATTCTTTATTTTTTCATCTTCCTTCATATTTTTCTTCTTTTTCTTCCTTCTTTTCTTCTCTTTTTCTGTTTCTTCTCTCTCTCTCTCTCTCTCTCTCTCTCTCTCTCTCTCTTACGCAAGCTCACTAGGCCTATATGAAACTTGGCTTTTTTTTATTGGCTAACGAATCTAATTTCTCCACACTTCAACAACAACAACAAAAAAAAAAAAGCGAGTCGTATTCTGACCCTCATGTAACTTATAAATATACCAAGGCAAAAAAATAAATAAATAAATAAATAAATAAATAAATAAAATCAGTCGACCTACATCATCATTATATTCATCATCATCACCATCATCATCTTACTCTCCCCGGAAATTAATGACATAAATAATAATAAAAAATAATGAAAGAAAAGAAGATAATCATGAAAAAGTAGATATCAGAAAGAGGTGAAGAAGGGAAACTAAATAAAAAAGTAAAAAAAATAAATAGGTGAAGGAGAAATAAAGAAAAAATAAATAAATAAACACAACCACCACCACCACCACCACCACTATCACCAACACCACTTTTACGAGCGCCATCACCTCCAGTACTCACCACCACCACCACCATCACCCACAACAATTTATTTTTTTATTATTTTTTTTACAACAAAGGAGGCAGCTCAAGGGCACAAAAATACAATAATAAAAAAAAGCCCGCTAATCGCTGCTCCCAAATACAGGAAGTTTATTAGTATACGATTCCAGAGTCCCACACACCCACCCACCCACCCACACACACACACACACACACACACACACACGCGCGCATACGGAAATAACTGGTGAGGTCATCCATGGATTACAGTAACGCACTTAATATCAGCAGCTTGCACCTATACTATGCTTGGCACATGTATTGGGGGAAGAGGGAGGGAGAGGGAGACGTGTGGGTGCAGGGATGAATCAGTGAGGGAGAGAGGAGAGAAAGGATGTGAGGGAGGAGGAAAGGAGGTGAGGAAGGAGAAGAAAGAAAGAACGTAAGGGAGAAAGTAATGAAGGAGTGAAAAGGGAGGGAGGAGGAGGAAATAGGAAGAACATAAGGAAGGAGGGAAGGATGGAAGATGGATGTGAGGGAAGGAGGAAGGAAGAGCGAGAGAGATGGAGAAGAAAGAACGTAAGAAGGAGATTTAAGAACGTAATAAAAGGTGGAAGAGGTGGAGGAAAAGAAAGAACGTAAGGAAAGGGGATTTAAGAACTTAGTAAAAGGTGGAAGAGGTGGAGGAAAAAGAAAGAACGTACGGAAGAGGATTTAAGAACGTAATAAAAGGTGAAAGACATGGAGGAAAAAGAAAGAACGGAGAAAAAGGTGGGAGAGGTGGAAGAAAAAGAAAGAACGTAAGGAAGAGGACGCAAAGGAAGGAGTAAAGAACAGGAGAGATGGAGGAAGAGAAAGGAGGAAAGCAAGGAAGGATTAAAAGATGAGAGAATGATGTAGATAACGATCCCAGGCAGAAGTAAATATTGGACGGGAGAGAAGAAGATAGGGAGAACGTATGAAAGGATTAAGCCATAGGAGAGGGATGGAAAGAAGGATAGAAGGAAGGAGCAAAGAGCGAGAGAAAGGAAGGACGCAAGGAAAGGAGTAAAATATAGGAAAACAAATAAGAGAGATTATCATAAGTGGAAGGATGAATCAGAAGGAGAGAGGAAAGGGAGGATGTCAAGGAGTGAACAAGAGGAAAAGGGATGTCGGGAAGGATGGAATTAAGGATGGGAAAGGGATTTTTTTTTTCATTTTTTGTTTTTTGTTTTTACGGTAGAGGAAGCAGTTCAAGGCCTCTCTCCACCCGAAATTGACCTCTCTTTTAGCTACTCTTTAAATTTTACTTTTGTGGGAGCGGCGGGTAGCGGGGAATTTTTTTGTGCTCTTTTTGTTGCCCTTGAGCCGTATCCTTTGATGTAAAAAAGGGCAAAAAAACAACAACTAATGAAAAAAAAAGCCCGCATGAAAAGGATGTGAGGATTGATGTCACGGGTGGGTGGGCGACTCAGATAGTAGGGAAAGGAAGGGAGTGGGATGTGAGGAAGGATATACTCGTAAGGATGGGAATATGTGAGAAAGGATGTGAATGGGTAAGTGAATCACACGTAAAGGGCAAAGGAAGAACGTGGGAAAGGAAAGGGTAAAGCGTGGCAGGATAACACTATCGGTCTGGTATGGGCATTAGCGAGTGAGTGATAGAGTGGCGGGTAAGAGGGAGGCGGCGGGAAGGGAAGGGAAGGGAGCAGGGATTGACACATCCACTACGCCGTCCCGTCTATCCATCTGTCCATCCATCCGCTGGGCGCCAGACATTGATTGATTGCTTAACACGAACCCAGATGCAGTAGGAAAATAAGCAACAACAACAACAACAATAGTAAGACCAGGTAGGCAATTAACGGGAAGCCTATTGGTTCATTGCGAGGTTGCCCGCTGTAATGATTTCACCCGCTTGACAGTCACCAGAGTAGATCAAAACACGTTCAGTTTACTCCTGTTGCAACGAAGTAACGGTCGATATGATTTACTAGTGGAGTTAATGGTTCCCCCACTTACGGTTTCTGAAGGAAGGTTGTTTCAGTGGCGGATGATTCGGTTAGAGAGAAAAAAAGTTACTGTCATTGTTTATATGACATCGCCTCGCTTGAATAGGCAGACCGTTGTTTCTAGTTCTTGAGTGATCGACGTTACTGAACTTCTTGTATTTGAACAGGAAAAGAAGGAGAAGGCGGAAGAGGAAGAGGAAAAGGAGGAGGAGGAGGAGGAGGAGGAGGAAAAGAAGGAAAAGGAGAAGGAGGAGGAGGAGGAAAAGAAGGAAGAGGAAAAGGAGAAGGAGGAGGAGGAGGATAAATTAGAAATTGAAGAAAATAAAACAAAGTAGTCAAAGAACGCAGTAGAGGAGGAGGAAAAGGAAGAGGAAAAGGGAAAGAGGAGGAGGACAAGCTAGAAATTGAGGAAAATAAAACAAAATAATCAAAGAACGCAGCAGAGGAGGAGGAAGAGGAAAAGAGGAAAGAGGAGGAGGACAAGCTAGAAATTGAGGAAAATAAAACAAAATAATAAAAGAACGCAGCAGAGGAGGAGGAAGCGGAAAAGGAGGAGGAGGAGGAGGAGGAGGAGGAGGACAAGCTAGAAATTGAGGAAAATAAAACAAAATAATCAAAGAACGCAGTAAGATAAGAGAAAGAAAGAAACATAATAGACTACGCACACCAACAAACACACACATTAGCACACCTGTAAGTAAGCTGCGTCTCCAGGGCCTCTTGGTGGCGGCGTGACGACCCCTAACAACACGTAACAGCCGGCACAAGGGAGACTTTCACAACGCCTCCCGCCGGTCTCTTGTGGCTGTTCTCATTTTTATGGTGATACCCTTTCTTACGACACACACACACACACACACACACACACACACACAAGGCGGAAGACGAGTCGTATTCATTAGACAGACAGACAGACATAGCATAGGACAGTAGATAGATACAGATAGACAAAGAAAGATTAGCAAACAGACAGAGAGGTATTGACAGGCGAACAGAAAGAAATATATACTGACAGAAAGAAAGATGTAGAGAGAGACAGACAGGTAGGGAAGGTTAGGTTAGGCTAGGTTAGCTTAGGTTAAGTTAGGTTAGGTTAGGCTAGATTAGGTTTGACTAGGCTTGGTTATGTTAGGTTAGGTTAGGTTAGGTTAGGTTAGGCTAGATTAGGTTTGAATAGGCTTGGTTATGTTATGTTAGGTTAGGTAAGTTGGTAGGTAGGTAGTTAAATAGATAGATAGATATATAGAGAGAGAGAATTATAAAATGCGGGTTGAGTCCTGCACCATAAAATGAAAGAATATGTCCCTTTTATTTTAGTTGACGAGCTGATGATGTCGTTGGTGGTAGTAGTGGTGGTGGTGATTTCATCTTCTTTGGTGGTAGTGGTGATGATGGTGCTGGTGGTGATGATGGTGCTGGTGGCGGTGCTGTTTCTCCTTATCAGTGACAGGGATGCTACAGGAGGAGGAGGAGGAGGAGGAGGATATGAAGATGAAGGAGGAGAAGAAGATCAATTAATTTCACCAAGTAGAGCATTTGTACGTGTGTGTGTGTGTGTGTGTGTGTGTGTGTGTGTTCTGGCTTCCTTCACGTTGCATGACAGGTGTTAATTAGCGGGCCACGTATACCTTGAGTCCCTTGGTAGGAGTGTTGCGTCATCGCCGAAGAGAGAGAGAGAGTGTGTGTGTGTGTGTGTGTGTGTGTGTGTGTGTGTGTGTGTGTGTGTGTGCTGATTAGCGTTCTGCACTGAAACTTGAATCCTGTACCTTATTTTTTTTTTTTTTTTTTTTTTTTTTCATTTGCTCTACTTTCTCCCTATATTCGTTCCTTTACTAATTATTTTTATTCATCTTTGGTCATTCCTGCTCGTGTTTATTTTCATCTCAAGTCCTATATGAAATGTCAAAAGTAGCATTCCTTTATTCCTTGCTTGTCTTCGTTTTTTTTTTTTTTCGTTTTTTCTATGTAAAAGCGAGTGTGTGTTTGTTTACAGTGTGTCGATAAACAATCCACGTCTACTCTTACATATGTTCCAATTCCTTTAATCCGATATCGTTTCTACGTACTTTTATTGTTACGTTTATGGAAGCGAGTCTTTCTGCTATCTCTGTATTGGTTAGCATTCTACATCAACTTCATTCTCTATTAATTCATTGTCAAACTAATCTACAACTTCTAATACATGTTCTAACCCATTTATTCTTAACATAATTGTCTCATTTCTACAGCCGTATTTCTTTTTTCATCTATAGAAGCCAGTGTTGATGGAAGCGAGTCTGTTTTTTGTTTACAGTGTGTCGGTAACCATCCCTCGTCTGTAGTAATCCCTTGAGCCCCCGGGTGTCACGTGTTTGCCGCCCCGAAGGTCACAGCGACGCTCCATCAATCAGTGTTGTGGCCGGGTCAGTCGCTCGCACCTGGACATTGATCAAAGAAGGGGGTGGGAGGGGGAGGGAGAGGGGGGAAGGGTTGCTGGCTGGAGGTGGCCATGATGTATGTTTGGCCTTACCTGTCTGTCTGTTTTTCTGTCCGTGACCAAAATATCGCAAAATAGACAGCGAATTGACATTTAGACACCAAATGCGACGGAGATGAGCACTGAGGACACGCGTATGCCTCCGACTTTACCACCAATTACACACGAGAACAATCTTAGTTGAATATCTCACCAGATTAACTTTCGGCAAAACTAATCTAAACTAACTGAAGGTACGGTACTGACTGACCATGAGGGTACAGAAAGAGATTGGAGGGGGGAGGAGACCATGTATGCTTGACGGTTTGAGTCCCTGGTTCGTGCAAGAGTGGTCCAGCCCCCCCTTTTCTTTTTTTTTTTTTTTACAGTAAAGGAAAAAGCTCAAGGGCAAAAGAAAAGAAAACAAAAATGAAAAAAAGCCCGCAAATCACAGCTCCTATAAAAAGAATTGAGGAGTGGCCAGATACATTTAAAACCCCACGTAACCTGCTTGGTGGATACACTGTCCTTGAAGTCTCATGCTGTATCTGGCGTTGAAGCTGTTTTTTTCTCTTATAACTGATGACTCTACGCTTATAAAGATATAGTGAAGGCTGCTATGAAGGCTCGACTCCCTGGTGTGTGGCTCTTTCCAGTAAAACTCAACGTAACCTGCTGGGTGGATATACTCTCCTTGAAGTCTTATGCTGTATCTGGCGTTGAAGGTGTTTTTTATATAATGACTGGACACTATGCATGCTGATAAAGATAGTGAAGGCTTCTACTGATTATTCCCGGTCCCTTGTGTGGTCTGGTTTGTGTATATACGATCTTGTTTTATTAAGTCTGGTAATGCAGCCGGAAATACTTATAGCTACTGTGTTTACGAGGCCTTCATCTGAATGTGGAATACCTGGCGCTCTGTCCCGTGTGTGTGTGTGTGTGTTGATATGTTGATGAAGACGGATACGAGAATGTTGTGATTTTGTTGTGGTTTAGTTGTGTAATGGATGGAAGAGAAGTGGTTTGTAATGACAGTGGTGAATTGACTATTGTGTGGGTGATATTCAGGAAACAAGCGTCAGGGTGTGTGTGTGTGTGTGTGTGTGAGAGAGAGAGAGAGAGAGAGAGAGAGAGGGAGAGAGAGAGAGAGTGAGTCAGTCAGTCAGTCATTAATACACGCCCAACCACCTTAGTCACAGGGAAATCCACGTCAGCAACAACTCCCTTGACATTGAACTGACTCGGTGTCGGGTAGCAGGTAGGTTGGCTCTAGGCTCCAGTGTGTAGTGTCCCTGTACTGTGTAAGAGCACGTGTTACATCTAGGTGAGATACGCTGGCTGACCTGTTAATATCGCCCTGTGTAAGAGTTCATTAGGACAGGTTATGACTTCAGAACAAGGACCCCCAATGCTGATAAGGAATAGGACTCCTTGAAGTTCTAATATACGACGTTCACACTCAAACTATATGGCGTAAGGACAGTTCCCTCAGTGCTGACAAAGAATACGCCTCCGAGAATTTTAATTTACACCGTTTACACTCCGCCTATATGACTTCGGGACAGTCCCCTTGATGTTTATAAAGTTTGTGGAATTCTTAACATGAGCGAGAGATGTTGTGCCTAAGAGGGTGTGGCTTCACTGCTTTGTATATAGATTCGTCACGTGTAAGGCAGTTTAAGTCCTGTTGTTGTGTACGAGATGTGAATAGAAGTGTCTATCGCTACCTAGTATTTGGGACCCGGCCCGTGGCTATTTGGAGGAGCTGTGGGCTAGTTTACTCTTGAGTCTCCACGTTGTCATTGAAATCGTCGTATTGAATCACTCATCATTATAGTCATCAATAAAAAAGGCTATAGCTTAGATACGTCTTAAGGGGCTATAACACTTGGTAAATTTTCCATGGATCTTCAGTCAAACCACGATTTCTGCTTGCGTGGTTTTCATTTGTTTCTTGTTATTGATGATGATAATGATGGTGAGTAAAACTGTTGTCCTTCAGTGAAATCTACCGTAGCTTTGGAAGATCGTGGACACGTTAGAAAACCACGGAAATATAAGAACCACGCCAGCGGAAATCGTGGTTTGACTGAAGGTCCACGGAAAATTTGCCCAGTGTAATAACCCCTTTAGCTTAAATACGGCTTAACTTAAGTATACGACATCTTCCCTCCCTCCCCCGGCAAGAGAGCGAGCATGGATTCCTCGTTCTGTTCGAAGAAAGAGAACGGAAATCCCCGCGATACGTTGGCGCCGAGTTAACGTGTGTCTGTCCCTTCCCTGCAGTCTCCACCACCCGGGGAAGACACGCGTTTGAGGTGGAGCGCAACAAAGGACGTCCTAACCCCCCCCCCCCCCCCCCGCCCCCTCGCTACACACACACACACACACACACACTCACACACATGATGCAGTAGTTTAGCTCATCCTCCCATGATTTCCGCCGACAAGAGGATGGCAGTGGAGAGTTGGCAGTGGATGGAAGAAGTTCACGGAGTCATATTCCTTATCAACATGGAGCGGACTTACCCTACACCATAAAGATTAAGGTTGATATTATAAGACACTTCCGCTTTTCATATCAGCTATTTCTAAAGGTCAGAGAGGGGGTCAGTCAGGTTCTAATGAGTGTTTCTTCAGGTTCATGGTACATAAGAAGGGTCAGATTACAACCAGGGTCATGAAACTACTCCTGGAAATACCCACAACTCCTACGAAAGCCTTGTCAAATATGTTTACTTGGGCGACGAAATCTTTAGTAATACGGCCCCTATAAGTATGCACGTCGTATATTAGAAATTCACGGGTACGGTCACCTTACCTTACCGACATTGCCTTACGTCTACGGGTTACGGAAAACTCGCAAAAAAGATACTCCACCTCGCCCTATTTACTCGCAATGTGTCTCTTTCACGTGCAAACTTTCAAAATATCTTACCAGCCCTCTTAGGTACAATATCCCCCACTCATGTTAAGAATTCCACAGACTTTATAAACATTAAGGGGACTGTCCTAAAATTTTAAAGGCGTAGTATAAATGCTGTATAGATATATTAAAAATTCACGGAGTCGTATTCTTTGTCAATATTGAGGGAACTGTCCTTACGTCATATAGTTTGAGTGTCAACATCCTATATTAGAAATTCACGGGTATGGTCCCCTTTATCAACACTGAGGGGCCTGTTCTGAAGTCATAAAGAGGGAGTATAAGTTGCATATTGAAATTCACATATAAGCTCTCCGGAATCTGTATTATTGCATGGGATGGACGATAATGCATAAATTGATAAGTCATAGCTTGTTCCTTATCAATAGTGAGAGTGCTGTCCTAAAGGGTGAGTTTGAACGTTGTATATCATCAGTTCACAGACATGCTTTCCCTTATCAGCATTGAGCGGGTGGGCTGTCACTGATTATGAAATAGTATTGGTAGCAGACAATAGATAAAAAAAATACCAGTGCATTTTCTAGTCCAGGGTGAGTTTGAACGTTGTATATCATCAGTTCACAGATATGCTTTCCCTTATCATAATTGAAAAGGTGGGCTGTCACTGATTATGGAATAGTATAGGTAACAGACAATAGATAAAAAAATACCAGTGCATTTTCTAGTCCAGGGTGAGTTTGAACGTTGTATATCACCAGTTCACAGACATGCTTTCCCTTATCAGCATTGAGCGGGTGGGCTGTCACTGATTATGGAATAGTATAGGTAGAAGACAATAGATAAAAAAAATACCAGTGCATTTTCTAGTCCAGGGTGAGTTTGAACGTTGTATATCACCAGTTCACAGACATGCCTTTCCTTATCGTAATTGAAAAGGTGGGCTGTTACTGATTACGGAAGGTTGAGAGTATAGGTAGTGCACAATAGGAAAAAAACCTACCAGTGCTTTTTCTAGTCTAAATATTTTGATACAAGCGATGATATGAAGTTATTATCACGTTGAGATGCGATAGAAAAGTGAACTATATACATTATCAATTTATGCATTATCGTTCATCCCATGCACCAATATACAATCCGGAGAGCTTATTAACACGTTGAGGTGCGATAAAAAAGTGAACTATTATCAGAAATAAGTATTGATAACCATTCTTCATTTCTGTCAGGACTTATCTTTTGTACCTCAGCTCAGATTTCTTGTATATATATATTTTTCCTTTTGACATGAGTACTATTTTTTCTTAGTTGGTATGATGCGTATAATTTAGCGAACGGTACATGCTGAGTTGAGTTAATGAGAGAAGATAGATTCCTTTGGTATGGCCTCACGTTGACAGTAGATTGAGACTGATGAGATAAAGCAAGGCCGATGAGATATGTGATGCAGGAGAGATATGTTGTCTGACCTGATAATATTGTCCTGAGTAAGAATCGATCTGGATAGACTATGGGGATATTCGTGTGTCCTGTATATAGATTCGTCATGTGTAAGGCAGTGTGGGTCAGTCATTGTTCTAGCTCATTGGCAAACTCCTTTCAAACAGAATACACGAAAGGAACATAAAAGAAACGAAATACTTAAAATACCAAAGAAATAACAATAAAAGCAATAGCATAAAACCACAATCAAAATTTTGTTTATACCTAAAAGCATCAAATCAAAGTAACAGCTGCTTGACAGGACGAGTGTTGCCGGAAAGATTGCGTCACTCATGAAACAAAGTGGTGGTGTTATCGTGAAACAACGGCAGCAACAGCAACTACTACTACTACTACTACTACTTATCCTTCGTCTTCATCTTCATCTTCTTCTTCTTCTTCTTCTACCGCTAAAGATAAAGATAATACTTCATCTTCATCTTATACTACTACTACTACTACTACTACTACTACTACTGCTACTACTACTACTACTGCTACTACTACTACTACTACTACTACTACTACTACTACTACTACTACTACTACTACACCTATTCTTCGTCGTCGTCTTCACCATCATCTGCTGGTACTGCTACTACTACTACTACTACTACTACTACTACTACTACTACTACTACTACTACTACTACTACTACTACCAGGAGAATATCAAGACACCTCACCATCCGAAATTGACCCTCTCTTTTTTGGGGGGCCTATGTTTTCTTTACAGGAGGAGCGCCTTTATATCGCGCCTTTTTGTTTTTTTACTTTATTTTTTACCCTTAAGCTACTTCCTCTACTGTAAAAAAACTAACTAACTAACTAACTAATTACAATCCCTGGAGCCATCATCAACGTTCTCTCTTTCTCTCTTCCGCAGGCCGAGTCGGGGCCGCGCCGTGTGGAGATGAGTGGAGTGCATGGCAGGGGCGTGGCGCGATCCCACGCCCGCAGCGCCTCGCATGGCGGGATCATGCTCACCCGCGATGCAGGTAAGGGGTTGGGAGGATTAGGTTACCCCCCGCTCTCTTTCGGCCACCATTTTAGATTCCTTTTGTGAGCAGCGAGTAGCGGGCTTTTTTTATATATATATATAATTGTTTACTTTTTTTGTGCCCTTGAGCTGTCTCCTTTGTTGTAAAAAAAAAACAAGAAAAAAAAAAAACACCCGTCAACGCCCTACCTACTAACACTTACGCCTCCCGTCAACGCCCTACCTATTAACACCTACGCCTCCTTAACCCTCCCCCAATCCAGTCATCTTCACGCCCCACACCTCTGACTGCCGCCTTCCTTCCCTCCCTAACAAATTCATTTCCATATTGGCTCAACTTATCTTCACCATTACATAACATAACAGGCATATCTTTTTTCTTTGTTTCTTTTCTCTTCCTCGTCCTCTTTTATTGTTTTTTCTGTTAATCCTCCTCCTCCTCCTCATCATCATCATCTTATTTCTCATTCCTCCTCCTCCTCTTTCTCCTCCTCCTCCTCCTCATCATCATCATCATCTTATTTCTCATTCCTCCTCCTCCTCTTTCTCCTCCTCCTCCTCCTCCTCATCATCATCATCTTATTTCTCATTCCTCCTCCTCCTCGTCCTCATCCTCCTCCTCCTCCTCGTCCTCCTCCTTCTCCTCCTCCTCCTCCTCCTCCTCCTCCTCCTCCTCATCATCATCATCATCATCATCTTATTTCTGATTCCTCGTCCTCCTCCTCCTCCTCCTCTTCGTCCTCCTCCTCCTCCTCCTCATCATCATCATCATCCACCCCCACTCCCCTTCACCCCCTCCCCCTTCCCCTCACAGCAGCACTATGCCACATTCACCACACTCCGCTCACCCCCCAGGCGGCGGGCATGGTGGGACGATGCCGGCGGCCGCAGCGTCGGCGGCGGCGGCGGCGGCGACGGGGGGCCCAGGAGGTGCAGGGAGAGGGCACCACCGCACCTTCTCCCACGGTTACCTGGTGGAGGGGGGGCGGGGGCACCGGCGGGTGGGCTCCAAGACCGAGTTCATCCTCCCGGCGGGGCATGAGGAGCGAGAGCGGGAGCGGGCGGGGTCTGGGGCGGGTCCGGGCCTGAAGAAGGGCAAGGGCCACACGCGCCAGGCCTCCTGCACCGACAGCGTCTACACCATCAGGCAGACCAAGACCTCGCTGCTCAGAAGACTCATGTTCTGGAAGAAGGTGAGGCTGAGGGAGGGAAGGAGGGTGGCAAGAAGAGGATAAGGGGTATAGGGGGTGAAGATGAGGCACTCCTGAGGGATGGACGCAAGGAGGGAGAGAGTTATATTGAATGAGGATGAGTAAGTGTCAAGATTAGGTTGGGTTAGGTCAGGTAAAACAGGTTAGGTTAGGTTAGGTCAGGTTATATTAGACTAGTTAGGTTAGGTCAGGAAAGGTTAGATAAGGTTAAATTTGGTTAGGTTAGGTCAGGAAAGGTTAGATAAGGTTAAATTTGGTTAGGTTAGGTCAGGAAAGGTTAGATAAGGTTAAATTTGGTTAGGTTAGGTCAGGAAAGGTTAGATAAGGTTAAATTTGGTTAGGTTAGGTCAGGAAAGGTTAGATAAGGTTAAATTTGGTTAGGTTAGGTCAAATCAGGTTTGCATTAGCTGGATTAGGTAAAGGTAAGACATGTTAGGTTAGGTCAGGTAAGGATAGGTCAGGTTATATTAGACTAGTTAGGTTAGGTCAGGAAAGGTTAGATAAGGTTAAATTAGGTTAGGTATAGCTGGATTAGGTTGAGGAGATGAAATGAGGTGAGGTTAGGTTAGGTTAGGTTTTAATTTATTTTCTTTTTACTGTGGTGTAGGTCGATTTTTATCTATATGCATTAGCTACTAGTTGATTTATTACTTTTTTTTATCTTCATTGCTGTTTCTTTCATTCAATTGTATATTTATTTTTAGCATTTTTCGTCTGTTTCCTATTATCTTGATGGGACACACACACACACACACACACACACACACACACATACATACATACACAAGTAGCCGCTGACTGACTGACGGGTGACGTTCATGTATCCATCCTGTCAAATACGAGTCTGTGTGGCGAAATCTTGACAGCTCCGAGGCATTTGTAGTCGTAGATTATATTGTCCTCACTCTGACCTTTGCTCTCCGTCTTTATCAGGGTTAGATTTGTTGGTTTTCCCTCCTTTTTTTTCTGTCTCTTTTTTATCCTTTTTTCTTGTTCCTTTTCCTTATTTTGTCTTTTTCTTCTCCATATTCCTCTTTCCTAATGTCTTTCTTTTCCCTCTTGTTTCTTTTCCTTATTTCGCTGCTTTGTTTATTTTGTCTTTTTCCTTTCCCTTTTCCTCGTTCCTTTTGTCTCTTTCTTGTCTCGTTCTTGTCCTTTTCCTTGTCAATCTTGTCCTTGCCTCTTTTCCCTGTTCCTCATATATCTTTTCCTTATTCCACCACCTTGTTTATTTTGTCTTTTTCCTTTCCCTTTTCCTCGTTCCTTTTGTCTCTTTCTTGTCTCGTTCTTGTCCTTTTCCTTGTCAATCTTGTCCTTGTCTCTTTTCCCTGTTCCTCACATCTCTTCCTTGTTCCTCTTGTTGTTATTTTTCTCTTTTCCTTGTCTCACTTTTCTTTGTCCCTATTTTCCTTGTCTTTTCCTTGTTCCTGTTGTCCCTTTTGTCTCTTTTCCTTGTCCCACTTTTCTTTGTCCCTATTTTCCTTGTCTTTTCCTTGTTCCTGTTGTCCCTGTTGTCTCTTTTCCTTGTCCCACTTTTCTTTGTCCCTATTTTCCTTGTCTTTTCCTTGTTCCTATTTCTTCTTCCTCTTTCTTGTCTTTTCCTTGTTCCTCTTTCTTGTCTTTTCCTTGTTCCTCTTTCTTATTCCTCTTTCTTGTCTTTTCCTTGTTCCTCTTTCTTATTCCTCTTTCTTGTCTTTTCCTTGTTCCTCTTTCTTATTCCTCTTTCTTGTCTTTTCCTTGTTCCTCTTTCTTATTCCTCTTTCTTGTCTTTTCCTTGTTCCTCTTTCTTATTCCTCTTTCTTGTCTTTTCCTTGTTCCTCTTTCTTATTCCTCTTTCTTGTCTTTTCCTTGTTCCTCTTATTCCTCTTTCTTGTCTTTTCCTTGTTCCTCTTTCTTGTCTTTTCCTTGTTCCTATTTCTTCTTCCTCTTTCTTGTCTTTTCCTTGTTCCTCTTTCTTGTCTTTTCCTTGTTCCTATTTCTTCTTCCTCTTTCTTGTCTTTTCCTTGTTCCTCTTTCTTGTCTTTTCCTTGTTCCTATTTCTTCTTCCTCTTTCTTGTCTTTTCCTTGTTCCTCTTTCTTGTCTTTTCCTTGTTCCTCTTTCTTATTCCTCTTTCTTGTCTTTTCCTTGTTCCTCTTTCTTATTCCTCTTTCTTGTCTTTTCCTTGTTCCTCTTTCTTATTCCTCTTTCTTGTCTTTTCCTTGTTCCTCTTTCTTATTCCTCTTTCTTGTCTTTTCCTTGTTCCTCTTATTCCTCTTTCTTGTCTTTTCCTTGTTCCTCTTTCTTGTCTTTTCCTTGTTCCTATTTCTTCTTCCTCTTTCTTGTCTTTTCCTTGTTCCTCTTTCTTGTCTTTTCCTTGTTCCTATTTCTTCTTCCTCTTTCTTGTCTTTTCCTTGTTCCTCTTTCTTGTCTTTTCCTTGTTCCTATTTCTTCTTCCTCTTTCTTGTCTTTTCCTTGTTCCTCTTTCTTGTCTTTTCCTTGTTCCTATTTCTTCTTCCTCTTTCTTGTCTTTTCCTTGTTCCTCTTTCTTGTCTTTTCCTTGTTCCTATTTCTTGTCTTTTCCTTGTTCCTCTTTCTTGTCTTTTCCTTGTTCCTATTTCTTGTCTTTTCCTTGTTCCTATTTCTTCTTCCTCTTTCTTGTCTTTTCCTTGTTCCTCTTTCTTGTCTTTTCCTTGTTCTTATTTCTTCTTCCTCTTTCTTGTCTTTTCCTTGTTCCTCTTTCTTGTCTTTTCCTTGTTCTTATTTCTTCTTCCTCTTTCTTGTCTTTTCCTTGTTCCTCTTTCTTGTCTTTTCCTTGTTCCTATTTCTTGTCTTTTCCTTGTTCCTCTTATTCCTCTTTCTTGTCTTTTCCTTGTTCCTCTTTCTTGTCTTTTCCTTGTTCCTCTTTCTTGTCTTTTCCTTGTTCCTCTTTCTTGTCTTTTCCTTGTTCCTCTTATTCCTCTTTCTTGTCTTTTCCTTGTTCCTCTTTCTTGTCTTTTCCTTGTTCCTATTTCTTCTTCCTCTTTCTTGTCTTTTCCTTGTTCCTCTTTCTTGTCTTTTCCTTGTTCTTATTTCTTCTTCCTCTTTCTTGTCTTTTCCTTGTTCCTCTTTCTTGTCTTTTCCTTGTTCTTATTTCTTATTCCTCTTTCTTGTCTTTTCCTTGTTCCTCTTTCTTGTCTTTTCCTTGTTCTTATTTCTTCTTCCTCTTTCTTGTCTTTTCCTTGTTCCTCTTTCTTGTCTTTTCCTTGTTCCTATTTCTTGTCTTTTCCTTGTTCTTATTTCTTATTCCTCTTTCTTGTCTTTTCCTTGTTCCTATTTCTTGTCTTTTCCTTGTTCTTATTTCTTATTCCTCTTTCTTGTCTTTTCCTTGTTCCTATTTCTTGTCTTTTCCTTGTTCCTCTTTCTTGTCTTTTCCTTGTTCTTATTTCTTATTCCTCTTTCTTGTCTTTTCCTTGTTCCTCTTTCTTGTCTTTTCCTTGTTCCTATTTCTTGTCTTTTCCTTGTTCCTCTTTCTTGTCTTTTCCTTGTTCTTATTTCTTATTCCTCTTTCTTGTCTTTTCCTTGTTCCTCTTTCTTGTCTTTTCCTTGTTCCTATTTCTTGTCTTTTCCTTGTTCTTATTTCTTATTCCTCTTTCTTGTCTTTTCCTTGTTCCTCTTTCTTGTCTTTTCCTTGTTCCTATTTCTTGTCTTTTCCTTGTTCTTATTTCTTATTCCTCTTTCTTGTCTTTTCCTTGTTCCTATTTCTTGTCTTTTCCTTGTTCCTCTTTCTTGTCTTTTCCTTGCTCTTATTTCTTATTCCTCTTTCTTGTCTTTTCCTTGTTCCTCTTTCTTGTCTTTTCCTTGCTCTTATTTCTTATTCCTCTTTCTTGTCTTTTCCTTGTTCCTCTTTCTTGTCTTTTCCTTGTTCCTCTTTCTTGTCTTTTCCTTGTTCCTATTTCTTGTCTTTTCCTTGCTCTTATTTCTTCTTCCTCTTTCTTGTCTTTTCCTTGTTCCTCTTTCTTGTCTTTTCCTTGTTCTTATTTCTTCTTCCTCTTTCTTGTCTTTTCCTTGTTCCTCTTTCTTGTCTTTTCCTTGTTCCTATTTCTTCTTCCTCTTTCTTGTCTTTTCCTTGTTCCTCTTTCTTGTCTTTTCCTTGTTCTTATTTCTTCTTCCTCTTTCTTGTCTTTTCCTTGTTCCTCTTTCTTGTCTTTTCCTTGTTCCTATTTCTTCTTCCTCTTTCTTGTCTTTTCCTTGTTCCTCTTTCATGTCTTTTCCTTGTCTCGCTTCCACCACCCACATAATGCAAAACAAGTGAAATAAATGCAGTAAAGAGTAGTAAGTAAAGTTAATAAGAAATAAAAGAAAATAAGTAAAAAAATAAACCACCATTTTCTCACATACCTATGATAAATACATCGTTAGTGAATGGACAGAACAATGGGTAAAGAAACACGAAGCTAACACACACACACACACACACACACACACACACACACAATGATTGGGAGCACGGTTGTCACATGTCACGCTCCCATTGTCACGGTCGTGCTGAGGAAGGCAAACGACGGGGCCCGGAGCATGACAGTCACCCACGCCAGAAATATTAAAGTCACTCAAGTCGAAAGAGGTATACAAACAACACACAAGAAAATTAAGAAAGTGCAAGAAAATGAAGAGAATGAAAGCAAATTAGAAGAAAACAAACACACAAGAAAATGAAGAAAGTGCAAGAAAATTAAAACAGACAAGAAAATTAAGAGAGTGAAAGCAAATTAGAAGAAAATGAAGAAAGTACAAGAAAATTAAAACAGACAAGAAAATTAAGAGAATGAAAGCAAATTAGAAGAAAACAAACACACAAGAAAATGAAGAAAGTACATGAAAATTAAAACACAAGAAAATGAAGAGAATGAAAGCAAATTAGAAGAAAACAAACACACAAGAAAATGAAGAAAGTACAAGAAAATTAAAACAGACAAGAAAATTAAGAGAATGAAAGCAAATTAGAAGAAAGCAAACACACAAGAAAATGAAGAAAGTAGAAGAAAATTAAAACAGACAAGAAAATTAAGAGAATGAAAGCAATTTAGAAGAAAACAAACACACAAGAAAATGGAGAAAGTACAAGAAAATTAAAACAGACAAGAAAATGAAGAGATTGAAAGCAAATTAGAAGAAAACAAACACACAAGAAAATGAAGAAAGTACAAGAAAATGAAGAAAGTACAAGAAAATTAAAACAGACAAGAAAATTAAGAGAATGAAAGCAATTTAGAAGAAAACAAACAAACCAAAAAAGAATATGAAAGCAAATTATAACAAAAGAAAGCAAGAGTTAGCAAAAAAAAAAAAAAAATAGTGCGTGTACTTAAAAGTTTAAACGCGCGATTCACTCCTTCATGAAAGCTAATCTCCCACGTCAAGATAAGAAGTATATAGATGTGAATATAATTGTTTACTTGTACTGATTATAACACACACACACACACACACACACACACACACACACAAGCCAAAATAAATACAAAAAGAGAGAGAGAGAGAGAGAGAGAGAGAGAGAGAGAGAGAGAGAGAGAGAGAGAGAGCTTCTTGAGTGTGTTTAATTTTCTTCTTCCTCCTCCTCCTCCTCATCTGTATTCTTCTTCCTCCTCCTCCACATTCTTAACTATATTCCTCCTCCTCCTCCTACTCCTCCTTTTCCTCCTTATCTGTATTCTTCGTCCTCCTCCTCCACCTTCTTAACTATATTCTTCCTCCTCCTCCTCCTCCTCCTTCTCCTCCTTCTTTAATCTTCTTCCTTCCTGCCTTCTTACACGTCACCAAATGCCTTATATAATTAGGACTAACACTCATTCACTTTTATCTTCCTACACACACACACACACACACACACACACACACACACAGAAAGAAAAAAAAAACAGGGAGTAGCCGACACATTAATTAAAAGAACAGTTTCGTCATTCAGGTCACGTGAGAAATATTACATAGGCGTTAGCAACTTAGCAAGGTCGTTCAACTTGTATCCAATTCTGTAGGTCGTTTCAGCTTGTATCCATTTCTTTAGCTTCTTATGTCCTTCACTTGTAGCTATTTCTGTATGTTGTTTTATTTGTATCCTTTTCTTTACGGAGGTCTATACGTAACAAGCATATCAGAAAGCAGATTTAGCCCAAGACATTCATACCAGTCGTAACCAAGAATCTTCTCACTACTCTACCTTACGTCCACAATAGATAGATAGATATATAGATAGGTAGATATTTATTTAGATAGTCAGTCAGGTTAGTCAGTCAGTTAGTTAGTTAGTTAGTTAGATAGACAGATAGATAGATAGATAAATGGATAGATAGGTAGATATATATAGATAGACAGATACATAGATAAAGATAGATAGATATAGTCAGACCACACATTACAATCATTCAACTAACAATCATCCAAACAAGACCACACCCCACAAGCCCTCATACTAGAAAGGGGGGACTCACCAAGCACCGCCCTAACACCCACCTTCTGCCATCTGGTCCACCGCAGCGCCCCGAGGAAGGGAGGACGCGGCTGGTAGTGCCGAACCATGTGGTGGCCCCTGGCGAGGCCCACCCCAACGAGGTCTTCCCCGATAACTCCATCTGCACCACCAAGTACACGCTGCTCTCCTTCCTGCCCAAGAACCTGTTTGAGCAATTCCACAGGTGAGTTTGCTCTTCATCACGAGGGTAAAGTGTGACGGGTTAGCTAGTGGTCAGTAGCGGGGTAATGGGTCGGTGCGGATATTATTTATTTATTTATTTTTGCATCAGAGGACACGGCTCAAGGGCAACAAAAAGAGTACACAAAAAAAAGCCCGCTACTCGCCGCTCCTTTAAAAGACAAAAGTAAAGAGTAGCCAAAAGAGAGGTCAATTTCGGGTGGAGAAGTGTCTTGATACACTCTTATATGTTGTTTTTGAGATAAGTATGTTTTTTTTTTAACAGTAGAGGAAGCAGTTCAATGGCAGAGAAAAGAAAAAGAAGACCACAAAGCCTGCTAATCACTGCTCCTATAAAAAAAAGTATAGAGGAATTGGTGTTTGGGTTAGCGAAGAGTAGCGGCAGAGTATTTAAAAGTCGTGTTAGTATATATTAAGGAAGGGAGGAAGAAAGAGAAGGTAGGAATGAAGGAAGGGAGGAAAGGGGTGAGATAAAAAGGGAGGGAGAGAAGGAAGAAAGGAAGAGGAGGGAGAGGAAGAGAAGGAAGGGAGGGAAGAGGTGATAGAAAGAGGGAGGGAGAGAAGGAAGAAAAGAAGAGGAGGGAGAGGAAGTGAAGGAAGGAACGAGGAAGGAAGAGAAGGTAGGAATGAAGGAAGGGATGAGGAAAAGAAGAGATTGTGAGACCACGCATTACTATTCAACTATTTAACATTACGTCCGCCATAGTTAGATAGACGAACAGATAGACAGACATTGGTAGATAGAGAAAGAAAGCATAACCACTCATTACAAACCTACTTCCAAACAAGAGCGATATCCCTACAAGTCCCTTTCTCTGCGTCCTCGTCTAGGTTCGCCAACTTGTACTTCCTGTTCATCGTGCTGCTGAACTTCGTGCCCGCCGTCAACGCCTTCGGCAAGGAGGTGGCGATGCTGCCGCTCATCTTCGTGCTGGGCATCACCGCCATCAAGGACGCCTTCGAGGACCGCCGCCGCTTCCTCTCCGACCGCCGGGTGAACAACGCCACCTGCCGCGTCTACACCAGGTGAGTGCAGGAGGGAGAGAGAAAGGGAGGGTGTGCTAGGGACGAAGTGAAGAGTGAGGGAGAGAGGGAGTGGGGAATGGAGTGTTTTTTTTTTTTTTTTTATTGCATTGAACAAGAGGCAGCTGAACGGCGCAATCAAAAGAAACAAGACTCAAAAGGCCGTGATGGCGCTGCTTCTGCAAATAGTGTTTTGAAGAAGAGTTCAAAACAGAGAGGCCAGAATCATTTGGCAAGGTGTCTGGTTATATACTCACCTCTTGAAAGGAAAAAAAGGAGGGATTTTTTATTATTATTACTATTATTATTATTATTATTATTATTTTTTTTTTTTTTTTTTTTTATTATTTTTTTTTACATCCCCGCCTGTAGGCTTTCTTCAGGTGCCAGGTGGTCGGCCCAAGCCCATTATGGCGTAGGCAATTTTTATAGTGGCGCCAGCTATGCTTTGGCTCATGCTGCCCCCCGGAACTCATTCTTGATTCACTTCTAAGAGTCCGGGTTGATGGGTGGTTTTCTGGACAGCATGTGGGTAGTCTTAAATTAGTCCACTCGGCGGTGACTGAAAAATCCCAGGTGGTAGCGTGGGGATTCGAACCGACGTTGTCCATGGCGTGGTGAACGTGAGCCCAGCACGCTAACCACTCAGCCACCGCCTACACGAGTGAATGCATGAATGCGTGGGTGACTTCTTTTTTATTCATCGATGGTATAAAGAAAAGGAAAGAGAGGAGTTGCTTTGATAAATATACTTTTGCAAGGTGAATGAGAAAGGACCCAGTGGTGACCAAACTTTAATTTATACTAAAAGGTCTAAGAGAAAAAAAGATGGCGTAGGAGGTGGGAAATAAAAGGAAACAAGGTGAATTCAAGTTTGTGGTGTAAGCTTGTTGTGATGCGCAGGTGTGTGTGTGTGTGTGTGTGTGTGTGTGTGTGTGTGTGTGTGTGTGTGTGTTCTCTTTGTTTCCTTTCATCCTTCATATCCTTTTTACATACTTACAAAGACATGATAACAATATGAGAGAGAGAGAGAGAGAGAGAGAGAGAGAGAGAGAGAGAGAGAGAAGAGAAGAAAAAGATAATTTTTATTTTTACATGTATTTCTTAGCTGTGTTGGTCCGTCGGTCTGTCTGTCTGTCTATGTGAATGGATGCCTGTTGATCTGTCTGCTTGTGTTTATCCGTATACCTGTCTGTCTATCTGTGCCTTTGTCTGTCCTGTGTGATGGTTTTCCTAGGATTGGTCTCTACTTGTGTTGGTCTGTTTATGTGATGGGATGCCTGTTGGTCTGTCAGCTTGTGTATGCCTTTGTCTGTCTATCTGTCTGTGTGCTGGGTTTCATAGCGTTAATATGTCTGCTTGTGTTTGTCTGTCTGTCTGTGTATTTGTGTCTGTCTCTGATGGGTGTCTTAGCGGTGGTGTTTCTGCTTGTGTGTCTGTCTGTCTATGCCTCTCTGCGTCTGTCTGTCTGTGTGTAATGAGTTTCGTAGCGGTGGTCTTTCTACTTGTATACGTGTTTGTCTACCTGTCTGTGTGTTTGTCTGTCTACCTGTGTCTTTGTCTGTCTGTCTCTTTCTCTCTGTGTGCCGTATTCCTAAACATTTCGTCTCCCAAGTTCACATATTTGCCAAGGCTTTCGTAGGAGTTTTGTGCATATCCAGGGGTAGTTTTATGACCCTGGTGGTAGTTTAACCCTTCTTCTGTACCGTGAACCTAAAGAAACATGCATTAGAACCCGACCTTTAGAAAATGCTGATGGGAGAAATGAGTGTCTTATAATACCAGTGTGATGGGGCGCCTCTTGGCTCCTGGGGCTTCAGGGTCTCGTCTCGTTTCCGGTACTGTCGCGTGGTACTGGCGGGGTATCTTCAGGGAGGGATTTCCGTTCGGTCCTCTTCCGTTGCTTCGTCTTCCTCTCTTACTTACCTCATTGTTTCTTTTCTTTATCTTGTCTTTTTTTTTTTTACCTTCATTTAGCTTTTTTTTTTAGTTGATAGTCTTGTTTTTGACTTTTGAACACATCTATTTAGCTTGTTTTTCTTGGCCTACATATATACTTTTTTTTTCTCTCGGTCTCTATTCACTTGCCTAACTTGTTTTCTTGGGTATTTTGCTGACTCATGTAATTGTTAGTCTATTTTTTTTCTTTTGTGTCTTGTCATATTTGTTGCTCTTTCTTTTCCATGTTCACATTTATTTAGCTTAGTTTTCTTGGCGTATCTTCCTTACTTATATATATTTTTGTCTTGCTTTTCTTGGGGGGTCTAATTTATTCGCTTTCTTTTATTTTTTTGCCTATTTACTCCTCTGTTAATTAGCTCTTACGTGGGTTTCATCGTCCTCGCAATCATTTCTTAATCATATTCCATCCACTTGTGCCTCACTCTCTCGTTAGTCTACTCGTGCAACTCTCTACTCCAGTGATTCCCAGGTTTTTACGGTAGATGAACCCACGATACAGCTTTGCATGTCCCGAGAAAGTCTTTGCATGTGATCCTTTGCATTACACGCTTGCACTTCACCCCACTGTTTACGTCATGGTGTGTGTGGGGTAGTGAGGGGGTGGGTATAGTACGAGTATTACACGTGTATAGATGGGGAGATATGTGGTGTTGGTATTGTATGCATGTGGGAGGGTGTATTGCATGAAGGTGCGTGGTGTGTGTGTGTTTGGGGTATTGCATATGTATGGGTAGGAGGATGTGTGGTGTGTGTGTGTGAGCGGTGGGAGTATTGTATATGTATTGGTAGGAGAGTGTGTATGGTTGGTATATTATATGGTGCGTGGGGGAGGTGTTGCAAGGTGAGTGTGTAGGTCCTGTAGGAGATTGGCGTATAAGAACTCCTGACGTGGCTGACAGTGTATGGTGATTGGGGATTGGCTGATCTTGACCGTCACTTTGGAGCTCTCTCTGTGTGCTGATGTAGACGCAAGCAAATCAATATCGTATGCCAGCCACTCCAAGGCGAACGAAGCTGATAACGACGAATGTAAAGCAAAGCAGATAAAAATGTATGTAAATAAAACTGGTTGATAAGTAGATATCCGGTGCAATGATTTAAATAGAAAGAAATGGAAGAGTTGATGCTTCGGTAACAATGATAACTAAAAGACTTATGTGTTTTGTGATGTGCTGAGAGAGAGAGAGAGAGAGAGAGAGAGAGAGAGGGCTAGACTTCCTACGTCATTCACACACACACACACACACACACACGGGCGTGCCTCAGATCCACAACTTAGCAGGTTTCTTCAAGGATAAAACGACCGGATCACAAGTGAGGTGGGCGGCCGGGCAATGACGAAGGAGGAGGAGGAGGAGGAGGGGGAAGAAGAAAAAGAAGAAGGAGGAGGAGGAGAAAATAAGAAGAGAAAAAGATAAAGAAGAAGAAGGAGGAGAAAATAAGAAGATGAGAAAAGGAGACAAGAAGGAAAAGAAGATCGAAAGAAAGAAAGAGAATGGAAGGAAGGAAGGAATAGAGAGACAAAGAAGGAATGAAAAAAATAAAGAAAGAAAAAAGGGGAAAATGCTGAAATAAATGAAAGAGAAAAAGGAGATAAAATAGGAAGTAGAGGAGATATACAGTCTTGTCTAAGAAACACATAATTTCAAACTAAAAACAAAGATCAAATAATATCCAGCTTAGGCAACGAACCAGTGAAACAAACACACCACCATCAATAAACTAAAAAAAAATGAAAAAAAAACCGAACAAACCATCAAACTCGAGCTAAAAGTAAGATTTCGTGAACAGGGAAGGCAGGAGGGAGTGAGTAAGTGATTTCTGGAGCTGGCTTGTGTGTGTTCCTGGTACTTATTTGCTGCACGTCATGGGTGTGAGGCAATGCATGACTAGACGAGGTGCTGGACTCCCCTACGGTAAATTACAGTGTCGAGCTTCTGGGTGGCTTGAACGAGTGAAGCTACACGTGTTGGGAGTGAGGTAATTCACTCCTTCACTGCGGTTTTCCTACAAGAAGACATCACCAAGCTACAGGAACGGAACAAAAAGTGGCTGATACTATTCAATGAAGAAAAATGTAAAGTCCTGCACCTTGGGAGGGGATATCCAGCACACCAATACCACATGGGATACACTCCACTATCCACCACAGAGGCAGAGAAAGACATGGGAGTGTATGTTACCAGGCTACCAGTGAAGGGATATCCAGCACACCAATACCACATGGGAAACACTCCACTATCCACCACAGAGGCAGAGAAAGACATGGGAGTGTATGTTACCAGGCTACCAGTGAAGGGATATCCAGCACACCAATACCACATGGGAAACACTCCACTATCCACCACAGAGGCAGAGAAAGACATGGGAGTGTATGTTACCAGGCTACCAGTGAAAGCCAAATCAGCGCCAATCGCAGCGGACGGGTTAACCGTTAATGAGTCAGACTACTGTATATAGATGAAGTACTTGCTCTGGTTGCCCGAAATTAGGTTAAGTTCGTACCATCTTGAGAGTCGGACGCGGAAGACAAACAGCTCGCGGCCATAACACAACACAACAAGAGGTGGAGGAAGGCGGGAAGGGAGGTAAGGGTTGCTTGGAGATGAATGGCCGGCTGTTGGCTGTTGTACTGGCAAAGACTCGACCACTACCCTTCTCACTGAACCTTATCCGCTGTACCCCCTCGTTCCTTCTGGCAAAGACTCTTCCTCTACCTCTACCCTTCTCACGTCAGGCTGTTGGTAGCACTGGCAAAGACTCTACCTCTATGTGTTGGGAGTTAGGTAATTTATGAGTCTGACTATATAGATGAAGTACTTGACTCGCCTAAGGTAGATTATATAGAGTTGAGCTTTTGGGAGGCTGGCACGTAGAGTATAAGATCCATTTACTTATACGTAGGTGTTGGATAATGCAGATGTGGCTATATAGATGAGGTGGGTGAGTGGAATGTAGATTATTGTGTTGAGGTTCAGTAGTATCCCCATTTCTACGTAACCTAACTCCCTTCCTTTGTTTTCCCTGGTAACTTCTGCTTCTCTACCGTTTCCTCTACCTCCACCTCTTTCCACCCTCATTTCTACCTAACCTAACTTAACTACCCGCCTTTCTCCTCTCCCTCCCTCCCTTCCTTTCCTTTCTTTTCTTTGTTTTCTCTGTCCTCTGTTGCCTTATACCGTTTCCTCTACCTCTACCTCTACTTCTATTCACCCCCATTTCTACCTAACCTAACTTAACTACCCGCCTTTCTCCCGTCCTCCCTTCCTTTCTTTGTTTTCTCTGTCCTCTGTTGCTTCTATACCGTTTCCTCTACTTCTACCTCTACTTCTGTTCACACCCATTTCTACCTAACCTAACTTAACTACCCGCCTTTCTCCCGTCCTCCCTTATCTTCCTTTCTTTGTTTTCTCTGTCCTCTGTTGCTTCTATACCATTTCTTCTACCTCTACCTCTACCTCTGTTCACCCTCATTTCTACCTATCCTAATCTAACTTAACCTAACCTATTTAACCTAACCTTATTAACCTAACTGCCTTCCTTCCTTCTTTGTTTTCCTTCTCTATCTTCTTTCCTTCCTTGTCCCTTTCTTCCTTCCTGCCTTCCTTCCTCTTATCCATGTCTTTCTCAGCTTCCTTCTTTCCTGCTTTCCTTCCTTCCCTCCTTCCTTCCTTTCCTTGTATCCCCCCCCCCCCTCCCTGCTTGCCCTCCTGCCTCCCTTCCTTAATTCCTGCTTGCGTGTCAGCGTGCCTGCTTCCTTTCGTGTCCTGTACGTGGTCATAATTTAGCTTCTTGTGGAGGGCCAGAAAGTTATGTATTGCGAGGTAGGTCAGGAGAGAGAGAGAGAGAGCTATGGTGTGTATCTCCTTGGTTTGTCTTTACTCTCTCTCTCTCTCTCTCTCGACATCATACCTTTAACTTAAGACTGGGTCAATCTCTTTATATAATATTTTTGGGGGCATATACAACTTTATTTTTTACTTTATTTTTATTTTTTTGACTGGTGTGTGTGTGTGGGTGTGTGGGTGTGGTTTCATGGTTGATAAGAACACATGTGGGGCGCCCTCGCTGTGTTCCGCTTATCAGGTGTTTATTACGCTCCCTTCCTGGAAATCTCGTTCGCCTGAGAATTATTAATAAGGGCATCGCACGGTTATGATACCTTTAGGGCCCCTCGTCTGTCCTTAGCGCCCCAATGTGAAGAGGAAGGATTTGAAGTCATGTGGGATTCGTTAACTTTATTTTCCCGTGTTATTCCTTCTTTTTTTTTCATTGCGCTCATCTGCCTTCTCTTTCTCCTTCTCGTCTTCCTGTTCCTCGTCATTCTCCTCCTCCTCCTCCTCCCCCTCCTCGTCATCCTCGTCCTTCTTGTCCTCTTTCTCCCCATCCTTTTCCTCCTCATTCTCGGGCTGGTGTCTATAATTATCCTTAAAATATCTGCCGAAGTTAGAAGCAGACTATTAGTAAAATGTGACCGTTTTTATTCTTTCGATTTCCTGAAAAGTAAAAATAAAATACGTCAGCAGTTTGATTTTGAAGGTGACTGGAAAAAAATGGAAAAATGGGAAAATGTGTAAAGAAAAAATGGGAAAATATGTAAATCAGATACGCGGATTCGTTCGTGTTCTGGTTGCCCGAAATTAGGTTAAGTTAATTCGTACCGCCTTTGAGTGAGACGCGGGAGACACACAGCGCGCGGCCATAACACAACACAACACCAGAGAGGGGGAGAAGGGAAGGGTTGCTAGGAGATAGATGGCTGTTGGTAGCACTGTCACACTCTACCTCTCCTTCACACGCTTCACTCCTCCTCTTCACCTCCTCGCTCCCTCTACCAAGATCGTTTAATTGTTCCCTTCTCAATGACCACATCTTCCACCTCACCTCCAATGGGGCCTCTCTTTCTCCTTCCCTCTCCATTGTGACTTATTTCTCTCTCCCTCTAGATAGCAAAGACTCCTCACTTCTCACTAATCTTCCACTTCTCCTCTGTGACCTCTCTTTCTCCTTCCCTCTCCATTGTGACTTATTTCTCTCTCCCTCTAGATAGCAAAGACTCCTCATTCTCACTAATCTTCCTCTTCTCCTCTGTGACCTCTCTTTCTCCTTCCCTCTCCATTGTGACTTATTTCTCTCTCCCTCTAGATAGCAAAGACTCTCCTCACTTCTCACTATGCTCCTATGATTCCTCTTCCTCAATCCCCCTGGCAAGACTATACTCCTTAGTCCTCTTTCTCGGTCCCTGGCAAGACTACCCTTCCTTCCTACTCACTGATTTCACCTCCTCTGTTGTGACTGCTTTCTCGGTCCCTCATGTCTTTTTTTTTTATTATCAAGGGTTGGGCAAGAGGAGGAAGTGTGTTAGGAGGGAGGAAGGTTTACCGTTTTGTGGACGGGTGTGTTAGTGGTCGTTCTTTTAGCTTAGTGAAGTCGTGAAGTCGTGACCCCTTTCCCGCCTCTCTCTCTCTCTCTCTCTCTCTCTCTCTCTCTGGCCTCTTCCCTTCGTTAACTATTATTTTTTTGTTTTTGTTTTCTTGTGCCATTCATTCCTTCATTCATTCTTTCCTTTCTCGTTGATGCTCCCTCCTCCCCTTCTTCCTCTTCCTCCTCTTCTTCTAGCCTCTCCTCGACAAGAATCACTGACGTAAAAGTTGAGAGTGGCAGACTAGTGACGATAACCTTGGCTTTACTTGCGAATCCGGACTCAGTCACTTCATTCCTCCCAGGCAATATATCTCTCAGTTAAGTTATTCAGTCTGATTTTGTCCACTATACTTTATCATGTTATTTCTTTCTTCAATGGCTGGTTATTATTATAGTTGGTTGATTAGTTGGTTGTTTGGTTCCTTCCTTCCTTCCTTCCTTCCTTCCTTTGGTATGTTTATGGGTGGGGAGGAAAGTGTGTGAATAGCCTACTCTCAGGAGCCGCCATGTGTTGGCCGTCTGGTCTCTTGTAGGCTCCTTTTATCCTTCTGTTATCCCTGTAGCCTATACTGTCTTTCTTTCTTTCTTTCCTTCCTTCTTTTCTTGCTCATCTTCCTCTATATCCTTCCTTCCATCCTCGTCTTTCTCCTTCCATTCTTCCTTTTCTCCTTCCTTCGGTCATATTTTCAATTGTCACTACCCTCTTTCTTTTTCTTCCTTTCTTGTTTTAGTTGTCTTCCTCTATTTCCTTCCTTCCATCCTCGTCTTTCTCCTTCCATTCTTCCTTTTCTCCTTCCTTCGGTCATATTTTCAATTGTCACTTCCCTCTTTCTTTTTCTTCCTCCCTTTCTTTTAGTTGTCTTCCTCTATTTCCTTCCTTCCATCCTCGTCTTTCTCCTTCCATTCTTCCTTTTCTCCTTCCTTCGGTCATATTTTCAATTGTCACTTCCCTCTTTCTTTTTCTTCCTCCCTTTCTTCTTTTGTTGTCTTCCTCTATTTCCTTCCTTCCATCCTCGTCTTTCTCCTTCCTTCCATCCTCGTCTTTCTCCTTCCATTCTTCCTTTTCTCCTTCCTTCTGTCATATTTTCAATTGTCACTACCCTCTTTCTTTTTCTTCCCTTCTTGTTTTAGTTGTCTTCCTCTATTCCCTTCCTTCCATCCTCGTCTTTCTCCTTCCATTCTTCCTTTTCTCCTTCCTTCTGTCATATTTTCAGTTGTCACTACCCTCTTTCTTTTTCTTCCTTTCTTGTTTTAGTTGTTTTCCTCTATTTCCTTCCTTCCATCCTCGTCTTTCTCCTTCCATTCTTCCTTTTCTCCTGTCATACTTCCATTTTTCACTTCCCTCTTTCTTTCTTTCCTTCCTATTCTTCCTCACCTTTTTCCTTCCTTCCTTTCTTTTACTTGTTTTCCTCCGTCCATCATTAATTTCTTTATTCCTTGTCTTCCTTCCTTCCTTCCTGCCTTTCTGCCTTTCCTCGTCACCTTCCCTCCCGCCCTCCCGCCCTCCCTCTTACCTCACACCTCATTTTTCATCTCACCTCCAACCAATCCCCCTTCCTCCGCCCCCCTCCCCTTCCTCCACCCCACACACCCCAGTCTTTCCCGAGCAGTCCAAGAAAAAAAATTAAGCCTTTTGTCAGCCATTGTTTTGGGGCGCACAATAGTTTGGCGTGAGTCAGGAAAATGGGACAGCCAGTGTGTGTGTGTGTGTGTGTGTGTGATAGATGGATAGATAGATAGATACAGAGAGAAACTTTTTTTTCTTGTAATAAACGAGTGAATGAATGGGCGAAGGTATGAATGAATAAATAGTGGATGTATAAGTCAGTGAGTGAGTGAATATATTAATGTGTGCGTGTAAAAAGATAATTAAATAGTGAATGAATGAGAGAATGGGTAAAGGAATGAATATAAGTAAAGAGATAAAATCAACGAACAAATGAATGCGGGGAATGAAAATAGAAAACAATGGAAAGAAAAAAAAGAAATAGAAAGAGAGAAATAGTGAATGAATGGAAGAATGAAGGAGAAAACAGATAAAACGAGCTAATGAATGAATGTGGAAAGAAAAACAAAAAAATAAAGAAAAATAAAAGGAAATAGAAAGAAATACCAAATGAATAACAGAATACAGTAAAGAACGAAATGAACGAAATAACAGTGAAAGTGAACGAATGCGAATAAATGAAAAAGTGAACGAAGGAAAAAATGCAAAATGGATAATTGAGTATACAAAAAAAGGAAGGAAAAATATATACACTAGGAAAATAATGAATGGATGATAAATAAGAATAAAAAGTATATATATAAAGAAATACAATGAATGAAGGAATAAATAAGAAATAACGAAATAACATGAAATGAAGCAAGGAATGAATAAGTGAGGGAATGAAGAAGTGAATTTAATGAGAGGATGAGTATAAAAAAATAATAGGTAAGGAAAAGACATACCCAGGATACATAATACTTGTTTCTCGAAGATGTATCATGTGTCCGCTTATGTCCCTTCCGGCTTGACTTTTCCTTATTTTCCTTCCCTCTCCTCCTCCTCCTCCCTTCTCTTCCTCCTCCTCCTCCCTTCTCCTCTTCCTCCTCCTCTTCCTCCCTTCTCCTTCACTGTCTTTCCTTTGCCTTTCCTCTCCTCTTTTCTTTCTTTATTCTCTCTCCCATTTCCTCTTCTTTCTCTCCTCTACCGTTTTTCCATTTCCCCTCTTCTCTTTTCTCCTTTTCTTTCCTCGTTTCCTCTTTCCTCCTTCTCTGTCCTTCCCTTGTACCTTTTCTTTCTTCTCTCCCCCATTTCCTCTTTCTCCCTCTCCTCCACCTTCCTCCCCTCCTCTCTTCTCTCTCGTCTTTCGCCCTCAGCTCCTCCTCCGTCCTTCCCTCACCCCTCCCCTTCTTCCTCCTCCAATCCTCCCTTTCCCTCTCATCCTAAAAGCAAATGAAGACGATGACCAAAAGAAAAAAAGAAAAGAAAAAGGGAAGAAGGTTGGAAAGGCTCAGGATTCTTGCAATATCATTTATCATCCATGTTAGCGAGATGGAATGTTTTTTTTTTTTTTTTTTTAGGTGAATGTGTGAAAATAATAATAATAATAACAATAATAATAATAATAAAGAAATCTAGCATGTTATAATGGATGAGGAAGAATTGGATGTGTGTGTGTGTGTGTGTGTGTGAGAGAGAGAGAGAGAGAGAGAGAGAGAGAGAGAGAGAGAGAGAGAGAGAGGAGGTTGGGCAAACGATACGCGTGCGCAGTTTTTTTTTAACGTTCTCTCTCTCTCTCTCTCTCTCTCTCTCTCTCGCCTTTCTTCTTTTCTTGTATTCTGCATTTTTATCTTTTAGTGTAATCTCAAAACTGTCCATCATCTTCCTTTCTGCTCTTGATATTTGTTTCTTTCCTTTCTTAATATCTTGACCCTTTGTGCTCTCCGCGGATTCATCTTAACATTTCCTTACCTAGTGTGTGTATATAGGCTACGTATGTTATTTGTTGTTCTTCATTAACGCATTGCTTGTTCTTTTTTCATTTCCACGTCATCGGTTAATCAGTAATCATTATATGGAGGAATTGATTCGATTTTTTTTTTTTTTGTCTATCTATCTATCTAGCTATCTTTCTGCCTGTCTGTCTATCTAGCTGTCTATCTGTCTTGTCTGTATCTAGCTGTCTGTCTATCTAGCTATATATGCCTGTCTGTCTATCTAGCTGTATTTCTGTCTCTGTCTATCTAGTTGTCTCTAGCTGTCTATCTGCCTGTCTGTCTGTCTATCTGTCTAGCTGTCTGTCTGTCTATCTGTGCCTTTCCTTCCTCCCTCCCTCCCTCCCTCTTCATCATCCTTCCCTCCCTCCCTCCCTCTTCATCATCCTTCCCTCCCTCCCTCCCGCCAGCACACAGTACCACAACAGCCTCAGAGCTTGTCGCAGCCTTATTCGGAGTAGCAAACGCAACTATGAAAAGCAAATAGCGCGCGAAATCAAAACTAACTCCAAGAAATTCTTCACGTACATAAGATCGAAAAAGAAAGTAAAATCCAATATTGGTCCCCTGACAGACGAGACTGGATCTGTAACTCAGGACAGTAAACAGATGGCCAGAATCCTCAACAGTAACTTCGCATCCGTATTCACAGTCGAGGACATCGAAACCATTCCCGAGAGCCCTGCCCCGCCGAGTGAGATCACGCCGCTGGAAATTGACTCAATATGCGACCAAGAAGTAAAAAAGTACTTGGACAAACTCGACACGAACAAGTCAACGGGACCCGACAGTTTGTCCCCGCGGTTATTAAAAGAGCTTAAACAACAAATACTTCAACCACTCACTACCATATTCAACCGGTCAGTTCAACTAAACAAGGTCCCGGAAGACTGGAAGATGGCGAACGTAACACCGATTTTCAAAAAGGAGACAAAAGCGTTGCATTAAACTACAGGCCCATAAGTTTGACATCAGTGGCAGGAAAATACTCGAAAAGATTATTAGAGATAAACTTGTTAAGTTTCTAGAAAACAATAATGTAATCTCCGACACCCAGCATGGCTTCAGAAACAAGCGCTCCTGCCTAACGAATTTATTAGACTTCTTCCAAGGTATATATAAGAACTGGGATGCCCACATCCCCAGTGATGTTATATACCTGGACTTTCAGAAAGCCTTCGACAAGGTACCGCACGAGCGACTCCTTAAGAAACTGCACTCGGCGGGCATCGGAGCCAATCTGATCGCGTGGATAAGA
Source organism: Eriocheir sinensis (assembly GCF_024679095.1). Classification (NCBI taxonomy): domain Eukaryota; kingdom Metazoa; phylum Arthropoda; class Malacostraca; order Decapoda; family Varunidae; genus Eriocheir; species Eriocheir sinensis. Next base: position 15,341,038 of record NC_066539.1, on the reverse strand, counting down.
GATTGGCTCACCGACAGAAAACAACGAGTACTACTCAACGGACAGCCTTCCGATTGGCTACCAGTCACTAGTGGAGTGCCTCAAGGGTCAGTGCTGGGACCCATCCTCTTTATCATATATATCAATGACCTAGAATCAGGACTGAAATCCACAATATCGAAATTTGCAGATGACACCAAGGTGGGTGGAGATGCCCTCACAAAGACCGACTGCGAAATCATTCAGAAAGACCTCAATCACATTATCGAATGGTCGGAAAAATGGCAAATGTCTTTTAATGTTGACAAATGCAAAGTCATGCACATTGGGTCCCAAAATAGTAACCACATACATCATTAATGGGAGACCTCTGCAAGCGATGCAGGAGGAAAAGTATCTTGGAGTCACTATAATCAGTTACCTGAAACACGCGAATCACTGTAAAAAAGCATACAACAAGGCCAACATTATGCTCGGGTTCATAGCGAGGAACTTCGAGTGTAAAACACCAGACGTGATGCTATCCTTGTATAATTCCATGGTAAGACCGCACCTCGAGTATGCAGTGCAGTTCTGGTCTCCCAATTACAGAAAGGACATTGCTTTACTGGAAAGGATTCAACGACGCGCCACAAAGATGATTCCAACCTTAAGGGCTCAACCGTACGAGGAACGACTCAAGCGACTCAATCTCTTTACATTGGAGAAAAAACGCCTACGAGCTGATATGATTCAAGTCTTCAAGTACCTGAAAAAGTTCAATAACGTCGATTACTCCAAATTCTTTGAACTGCAAACCAACTCAAGAACTAGAAATAACGGTTTACCCATTCAGTCGAGTCGATGTAACACAGACATTGGAAGGAGTTTCTTTTCAAACCGAGTCATCCGCCACTGGAACAATCTTCCCTCAGAAGTAGTAAATGCGAATACCATCAACTCCTTCAAATATAGAATCGACCGTCATTTCGCTGCGTCAGGAGTAAACTGAATAACGAGGGGCTTCCATCTGCTCCTCAATATCGAGGTGCTTTCATCTGCTCACCAAGCCCCAAGTGGCGGTCGAGCAGATTAAATCACCCAAGCGGGCGACCTCGTAATGAGCCAATAGGCTTTCTGTTGCCTGCATTTCCATGTTTCCATGTTTCCCTCTTCATCATCCTTCCCTCCCTCCCTCCCCTACATTATCTTTCCGGCGCCTGGGTATTGACTAAACCGTGTGCGTGCGTGCGTGTGTGTATGTGTCTGCTTGTGTGTGTGTGTGTGTGTGTGTGTTGGTCACCTTGTTTTGCGTTGTCACTGTGTGTGTGTGTGCGTGAGAGAGAGAGAGAGAGAGAGAGAGAGAGAGAGAGAGAGAGAGAGAGAGAGAGACAAATCGGATTATCGAAGTTTGGAGATTATGCTAAATATTTTACAGCATTTCTGCCGCTTGGGAGAGAGAGAGAGAGAGAGAGAGAGAGAGAGAGAGAGAGAGAGAGAGAGAGAGAGAGAGAGAGAGACGTGTAAACAGTTTAATTACTCGCTTTATCACTCAGCCTGCTAAGCAATCAGTCAGTCAGGCAGTTAAGTTGACAAACAAACAGGTTAGATTAGTTAGATTAGGTTAGGTTAGGTTAGGTAGTCAGGTTAGTAAGGCTAGGTTAAGTTAAGGTTAGGTTAGGTAAGGTTAGATTAGATTAGGTTAGGTAAGGTTAGGCTAGGTTAGGTAAGGTTAGATTATGTTAGGTAAGGTGAGGTTAGGCTAGGTAAGGTTAGTTAGGTTAGGTAAGGTTAGTTAGGTTAGGTAAGGTTAGTTGGGTTAGGTAAGGTAGTTAGGGTAAGGTTCGTCTAAGTCATGCTAGATTAGGTTAGGTTAGGTTACGTAAGGTTGTCAGGTCAGTTAGGTTAAGTTAAGGTTAGGTTAGGTTAGGTAAGGTTAGGCTAGTTAAGGTAAGGTTAAATTAGGTAAGGTAGTTAGGGTAAGGTTCGGCTAAGTCAGGCAAGATTAGATTAGGTTAGGTTACGTAAGGTTGTCAGGTCAGTTAGGCTTGGTTAAGGTTAGGTTAGGTTAGGCTAGGTTAGGTAAGGTTAGGCTAGTTAAGGTAAGGCTAAATTAGGTAAGGTAGTTAGGGTAAGGTTCGTCTAAGTCAGGCTAGGTTAGGTTACGTAAGGTTATCAGGTCAGTTAGGCTAGGTTAAGGTTAGGTTAGGTAAGGTTAGGCTAGTTAAGGTAAGGTTAAATTAGGTAAGGTAGTTAGGGTAGGGTTCGGCTAAGTCAGGCTAGGTTAGGTTACGTAAGGTTATCAGGTCTGTTAGGCTAGGTTAAGTTAAGGTTAGGTAAGGTTAGGCTAGTTAAGGTAAGGTTAAATTAGGTAAGGTAGTTAGGGTAGGGTTCGGCTAAGTCAGGCTAGGTTAGGTTACGTAAGGTTATCAGGTCAGTTAGGCTAGGTTAAGTTAAGGTTAGGTTAGGTAAGGTTAGGCTAGTTAAGGTAAGGTTAAATTAGGTAAGGTAGTTAGGGTAAGGTTCGGCTAAGTCAGGCTAGATTAGGTTAGGTGGTCTTCCGAAATTGACCCCTTTTCTGAACACTCATTTTCTCTTTTATTTGGAGCAGCACCTAACGGACTTAATTAGTGTGTGTGTGTTTTTTCTTTTTATTTACTTTTTTGCCCTTGATCTGCCTCCTTTACTGTAAAAAAAAAATGGCAGACAGTTAGACAGACAAGCTAATGGTAAAACAAGCAGACAGACAGACAGATAGTTAGTTAAGCAAATAGACAGGTAGTTAAGCCGGCAGACAGGTAGCTAGTTAGGTAGGTAGGAAAACAGGCAGGTTAATAGTAGGTAGGCAGGCAGACAGATAGTTAGGGCGGGGAGATAGATAGTTAAGTAGGAAGTAGGAAGACAAATAGATCGGAAGGCAGACAGGGTAGTAAAGGAAGCAGACAGACAGACAGACAGGCAGACAGGCAGGTCTTCACTTTCCTCAGTCAATCATGCAAGTTTCATGTCCTTGAGTACAGGCCCAAGCGTGGCTGTGAATGACGAACGGAAATGTATATGTATTTTATTGTCATGCAGCCAGTCTTGTGTGTGTGTGTGTGGGGTAAGGTGAATGTGTGTGTGTGTGTGTGTGTGTGTGTGTGTGTGTGTGTGTGTGTGTCGATATGTGTCATTGTATCTTCGTTTGCATATCTGTGTCTATATATGTTTATCTATCTGTCTGCCTGTATCGTGTGTGTGTGTGTGTGTGTGTGTGTGTGTGTGCGTGCGTGTGTGTGTGTGTGTGTGTGTGCGTGTGTGTGTGTGTCCCTACGCGCCCCAGAACACACATGAAACAAGGTTAGAGAGACACAGAATCATTAGCGGATAGGTCCTAGTTTTTCCTCTTTTTTTATCAATCCGGAACACAGGTGTGGCGGGGGGTAGGGGGTGGGGGATCGGTACACCTGCCGGGTCATTAGGCCACAGGTGTATACATGACCCACGCAGGTGTTGCCCTTACCTGTGAGTCGCTTCGGTACAGAGGGAGAATACGAATCAGGTGTTGCCCTTTTTGTGTGTTGTCAGGTGTTGCCCTTTTTGTGTGTTGTCAGGTGTTGTCAATTTTGTGTTATTTTGGCGCACACAAAAAAAAATAATAAAAAATAAAAAGAAAAAAATCGATGAATAAATAAATAAACACACAGAGAGAGAGAGAGAGAGAGAGAGAGAGAGAGAGAGAGAGAGAGAGAGAGAGAGAGAGAGAGAGAGAGAGAGACCTCATTAGTGCACCCTTTCAGAAGATTAAAAAAACTAAAAAAATAAGGTGTAGCCGTATTTTGCTCGTAATTTAGGTATAGAGAAAGATAAAAAGTGCGTTACCTATTTCCTCTTCCTTGTTTTCTCCTACCTTAAACATTTTCGGTCTAACCTTAACCCAAAATCTCGACTGGAAACTTCATATCTCATCTCGTGTTAAATCAGCATCCTCGAGGTTAGGCTTTCTGTATCGTCTCCAGCACTCTCTCTCATGAGTGTTTGTATGTGTGTGTGTGTGTGGGGGGGGGGGGGGGGGCTATACACACACACACACACACACACACACACACACACAGCCTTTTGGACAGAGTGGACAATTCGTAGGAGATTGAGTATTTCCAGGGGTAGTTTGATCCTTCTTCTGTAGCAACCATGATCCTCCAAAACACCCATTAGAACCCGACCGATCTCCTTTTGGGTCTTCGGAAATAGTTGATCTGAGAGGCTGATGCGTCTGAGAATACCAACTAACGACTCCTCGCATGCATATCAGCTCCCCTCTTGATAACAGTTTCCTAACTCTTCACTGTCGCTGTAACCCTGCTTATCTAATCTTCTATCGATATTTTCACGCTGACTGCTCTTCTGAATTTGCCAGCTGCATTGCTTTCTACTCTAGCTCATCTCAACGCTCTCCAAATACCTTCTGCAAGAGTTGACCAGCATCTTCATTCTTTCATCGCTTTCGCAGGTAAACTCTGGAACAGCATTAGTTCATCTTTATTCTCCTTCCTACGACTTGAACGCTTTAAGAGAGGAGCATCAAGACACCTCTATCCGAATGCTATCCTCTTTTAGATACTTCTGTCGCCTACTAACCCTTTTTTTTTTTTTTTTTTTTTTTTTTTTAAGCTGCCTCCCTAGCCCTAAAGAAAATAAAGGGTGTTTCTTGCTTATCACGATCCACGTCATTTCGCACCTTCACCTCCCACTTCTCGTGTAAATGGCTACCCAGTGAAGAATGTTTCCTCTTTTTTTTATTTATTTATTTATTTTTTCTATCCAACTATGAATGCTCGTGTTATTGTTTTTCTTGGTCCCTGTCATATCGCGTTTCCCCTTCCTACTTCTCCCCGTGTGATGCGCTACTGTTGAAAGGTTTTAATTGCATAGTACTGTCACTTTTTTTTCTGAGACGTTTATTTTTATATTCTTTTTCTATTGTGAATGCGTGTGTTATTGTTTTCACGGTTCCTGATTCTCTTTATTCCATATTTTTCCCGTCCTTCATATCCCCGTGTAATGCGCTACTGTTGAAAGGTTTTAATTGCATAGTACTGTCACCCTTTTCTATTCTTTTCCATCTTTTTCTAACTGTAAATGCTTGTGTTATTGTTTTTCACGGTTCATGGCATTCCACATTTCCCCTTCCTTCTTTCCTTTTCCCGTGTAATGCGCTTCTGTTGAAAGGTTTTAATTGCATAGTACTGTCACCCTTTTCTATTCTTTTCCATCTTTTTCTAACTGTAAATGCTTGTGTTATTGTTTTTCACGGTTCATGACATTCCACATTTCCCCTTCCTTCTTTCCTTTTCCCGTGTAATGCGCTTCTGTTGAAAGGCTTTAATTCCATCATACTGTCGCCTTTTTCATACATATTTTCACTTTTTCTAACTATGAATGCGCACGTTATTGTTTTCACGGTCCAAGTCATTCCCCAATTTCCCCATCCTCATTTTCCTCCTGTAACGCCCGAATGTTGAAAGGTTTTAATTGCCGCGTTCCTGGTCCGACTCTGATTTCCTGTCTTAATTGTCCGTCATTGTGCGCGCGGTGTGTTATTTGCAAGGTAATTTGTGGCTTGTGGCTATACGGTCGAGGGAAAGTGGGTGATGGGGGTGGGGGTGGTGGTCGTGTGTGTGGTGGGGGAAGGGTAGATGGGGAGGGGAGTGGAGTGACGGTGCTATGATGCAGAAGAAGGTCGTGAAGCAGTATGCCTTTCACGGGGTGTTCTTCCTTCCTTCCTTCTTTGCCTTCCTTACTTCCTTCCTTCCTTCCTTCCTTCTTTGCCTTCCTCATTCCTCCCTTTCTTCCTTCCCTCCTTCCTTCTTTGTCTTCCTCATTCCTTCCTTTCTTCCTTCCTTCCTTCTTTGCCTTCCTCATTCTTTCCTTTCTTCCTTCCCTCCTTCCTTCTTTGCCTTCCTCATTCCTTCCTTTCTTCCTTCCTTCCTTCCTTCTTTGCCTTCCTCATTCCTCCCTTTCTTCCTTCCCTCCTTCCTTCTTTGTCTTCCTCATTCCTTCCTTTCTTCCTTTCCTCCTTCCTTTATTATTGAAAGCCTTATCGGAGCGTTGATTCGTCTATGTCCGCCTGGTTGTTTGTTGGCTCGTCTGTTATCTAATAAATCAACATCTTGTCACCATATTTAAATGAGAGGGTAATGTGTCGAGCTGATTGAATTTTGACACACACACACACACACACACACACACACACATTGGTTTTCCGTGATGTAAGCAGACATGGCTCAGGCAGGGGAGGGGGAGGATTAGAAGGAGGAAGCGCGTCGTGTCTCACTTTCACTCCCCTCCCTTCCCTATTCCTCCACTCCCCGCATCTGCCTCGTCCAGATTATTTCCTCCTCATCCGGTTCGAGCCGAGTTTCAAGAACAACAAAAAAAGCAGATCAGTGACGTAACTTTCACGGGACGCTTCGCCTCGCTGGAAGTTACGAGCCCGGAGAAAACACGGACTGGTCACCGGGAACAGAGTCTGGAATTTATGGCTAAAGAGCTTCTACTTAAGAGGCTTGTTGGCTGGCTGACTTTTCTGGCTAGTTTTTTTTCTTTTCTGGCGGTCCATTTTTGCTTTCTGTGTTTGTTGTTGCCCTTGAGCTGTTTCCATTGCTGTAAAAAAATAATATAGCTGGGTTTTATTTCTGGGAACGAAACTGGAATGTCTAGTCAGCCATTGAAAAATAAATGCTTAAGTGGCGAGTGTTCGGCTGGGTGGCTATATATAACTGAATGCATATGACTTCAGGAGACTTGCTTGAAGGCTTTTAGTGGGTGGTTGGCGGGGCATGAAGGCTGCGTGACCGTCCTTCTGTCTCATGGATAAGGGTGGAGGTTGTGTCTGGCTTAAGCTGGTGACTGTATTTTGTTATCGTGGTTTATGCATCAGTGGAAACAGCTCAAGGGCGTAAAATAAAACAGAAACTATAACCCGCCCAGCAAATAGATTACAGAATGATTTGCCATAAGAGAGGTCAAAGAGAAGTTGTTGTAGGGTGGGGGTTTTGAGAGGCTGGGTAGTGGCTGTGGCGAATTGGCGGGCGACCTTCACGCGGGGGAGAGAGAATGACGGCGGGTGTTTGTCTTTGTCTTATTGTCTGTCACGTCACTCCTAGCCATAAGAACCTTTGTATACACGTCATGATTGAGCCTTCGCCCTCTCATGGGGTTTTCCTATTGTATATACACAGACGGGAAGGTCGCGTGATGGACATGTGTTTATCAAGGGTGGTGGTGCTTTGCTGGGGCTGCTTCTCAAGTCCGTATTCTTAAACATTTCGCTGCCCAAGTACATGTATTGGACAAGGCTTTCGTAGGAGTTTGGGGTATTTCCTGAGGTAGTTATATAGCCCTGGTGGTAGTTTAACCCTTCCTCTGTACCGTGAACCTGAAAAAACACTCACGAGAACACGATGAATCTCCTTTTCGACCTAAGGAAGGCGTTGATGTGACAAGAGAGCGTTTAATGATACCGACATCAGAGACTTCCGGCTCTCACAAACACTATTTCTGAAAGCCACAAAGGAGCTCAGTCGGGTTCTCGTGAGTTTTTTTCACGTTCATGGTACAGAAGAAGGGTCAATCTGTCACCATTGTCATTAAACTACCCCTGGAAATACCCACAACGCCTACGAAACCCTTGTCACTTTATTTCCAAAAGGCCGCAAAGGAGTTGAGTCAGGTTCTCATGAGTGTTTTTCATATTCATGGTGCAGATGTCTTGCCAAACTATCACTAGGCTCATAACACTACCCTTGGAAATACCCGCAACCCTTATGAAAGCCCTATCAGAAGTGGGTGTGAAGCCCCCGGATGTTTGAGGGTACGGACCAGCGTGCCAAATTGTCGTACCCTGAACACCATTTACCATTTTTAGGCTCCAAGATTGTCGTAAGCACACAGATAACGATAGAAAATTAAAGTTATCGTTAAAACGGTTAAATACAGATGGTTTTCGTTCTTTTTGTTAGTTATAATCGGTTAGAAACTACAAAAATGCGATGCGATGTGTACGATAATATGGCAACGCTGGTACGGACCCTTCGCGTTTCTGCTCTCCGTTCCAACCGTTCGATTTTCCTTTCTGTTCTTTGTTTTTCCTCAACCCGCTGATGAAGTGAATATAACCATTCCTCTCCTGAAGGCACCAAGGGAAGCTATGTTATTAAAACTATTATATTAGTTTACGTCATATATTGGATTACACTTTCCCCAGGCTCGTTTTTGTGGTTATTTAAAGATACAGTAGTTTGTCATTTTTTTGGATTATGTTTTTCCCCCCCTTGGTTTGTTTTAAGATATAGATATACTACGTCATTTATCGGGTTACACTCCCAGGGATCGTTTTGTAGTTGTTTTTGAAAGATATGGTACTACGTTTTTTTTTTTTTTTTTTTTTTTTCCATTGTCAAAATTAGTTATTTAAAGATCTTACTCTAGTTTACGTCATTATCGGGTTACTCTTTCTTCTCTCTCGTTTGTTGTTATTTAAAAAGTCAGTGTTTACGTCATTTTTTGGATAACGTTTTCCCCAAGCTCGTGTGGTTATTTAAAGATCTTACTAGTTTACGTCATTTATCGGGTTACACTTTCCCTCAAGCTCGTTTTTGTTGTTATTTAAAGATACAGTAGTTTACGTCATTTTGTGGATTACATTTTCCCCAAGCTCGTGTGGTTATTTAAAGATCTTACTAGTTTACATCATTTATCTGGTCTCACTTTCCCTCAAGCTCGTTTTTTGTAGTTATTTAAAGATACAGTAGTTTACGTCATTTTGTGGATTACATTTTCTCCAAGGTCGTTTGGTTATTGAAAGATCTTACTAGTTTACGTCATTTATCGGGTTACACTTTTCCTAGGATCGTTTTTGTAGTTATTTAAAGATACAGTAGTTTACGTCATTTTGTGGATTACATTTTCCCCAAGCTCGTGTGGTTATTTAAAGATCTTACAAGTTTACATCATTTATCTGGTCTCACTTTCCCTTAAGCTCGTTTTTTGTAGTTATTTAAAGATACAGTAGTTTACGTCATTTTTTGGATTACATTTTCCCCAAGCTCGTGTGGTTATTTAAAGATCTTACTAGTTTACGTCATTTATCGGGTTACACTTTCCCTCAGGCTCGTCTTTGTAGTTATTTAAAGATATAGTAGTTTACGTCATTTTGTGGATTACATTTTCCCCAAGGTCGTGTGGTTATTTAAAGATCTTACTAGTTTACGTCATTTATCTGGTCTCACTTTCCCTCAAGCTCGTTTTTTGTAGTTATTTAAAGATACAGTAGTTAACGTCATTTTGTGGATAACATTTTCCCCAAGCTCGTGTGGTTATTTAAAGATCTTACTAGTTTACGTCATTTATCTGGTCTCACTTTCCCTCAGGCTCGTCTTTGTAGTTATTTAAAGATACAGTAGTTTACGTCATTTTGTGGATTACATTTTCCCCAAGGTCGTGTGGTTATTTAAAGATCTTACAAGTTTACATCATTTATCTGGTCTCACTTTCCCTCACGTTCGTTTTTGTGGTTATTTTCCGCCGGCAGACGATGAAGCAGCGAGGGCAGGTGAGGAGAGTTACATAACGTTAATGCACTTGTAAGGGAGAGAGAGAGATGGGAAGGTATAGCTATTAGTGCCCTTCCCGATATCCTGTGTGTGTGTGTGTGTGTGACAATCGTGTATAGAAGGCAAGGGCATCATACTATAGGCTCACCATCACGCCGTCCTTCTACAGGAGAGAGAGAGAGAGAGAGAGAGAGAGAGAGAGAGAGAGAGAGAGAGAGAGAGAGAGAGAGAGAGAGTTAATATCAATAAATTTCAAGCACATCCACATAATTTTGGTATTTTTATTGACTGAGAAGGAAAAATAAATCGTTGCATGATGAACCACAAATGTAAACACACACACACTCACACACATGAAAAAAAGGAAGGTTACTAATGAACTTGTTTTTTGCCCGTCAGTGACTTGTTGATTGATACCCCTCGCAGTGTTCATGACGAGCCGAGAGAGAGAGAGAGAGAGAGAGAGAGAGAGAGAGAGAGAGAGAAAATGTGCGTAGTCTGTTCGGTAAACGTGACATATGGATAGGTATGAGGATTTGGTGGAGTTGAAAAGGATTGGGAGGGAGAGACAGACATGGAGAACAAGGAAAAGTTTTAACATGTGCAAACCGCTGTGTCAAGATAGCCTCACCTGCTCGTTCTCTCCCCCTCCCCTCTCCTCTCCCTACCTCATCTCTCTGTTCTTGCCTTGCCTCATCTTTCTATTCCCAATCTTCTTATCGCTCAACCTTCCACCTCTTCCCTCCCTCGTTTCTCTTCACTCTTTTCATTTTCATCTCATTTCTCCCACTTCTATCCTTCCTTCCCTACCTCACACCCTCTTCTCGCCCTTCTTCCTTTCCTCCATTGCACCTTCTTCCCTCCCTTGTCTCCTTCACTCCTTTTACCCTTCTCTCATTCATATATTCTCCCTACCTCCCCTTCCTTTCCTCCTACTCTCTCCCCTTCTCTTCCCTTTTAAGTTCACTCGACCTACCTCTGGACTCCTGGGTTTTACTGGGAAGCACAAATGGAAGGTCATGTTGATAATTAGGTTTTGGTGGTGAGCGAGCCGGCAAGGATACGTAACTACGGGTTTTCTGGATAAATTCAGATTCACCAAAGACGTAGGCAAGAATTCGTTTACAGGAGCTGCCTTGTATGGGCCTATTGACCTCTTGCAGACTCCCTATGTTCTATGCTGTATGAACTTTCCACTACCTTGGCTTTTCACTTCCTGAGAACTTGGTAAGATAAGTATGCGATAGAAATAAATCAGATCTCTACTTCCATAACAGATTCATACTCAGTGGTCCTTGCAAGACTGAATGAGAGTGAGGAAGCGGGCTAATAAGCGATGGAGGGAGGGAGTAGAGGAAGAAGGGGGTGAGGAAGGAAGAAAAGGAGAAAATACATGAGTGATTGAGTGAATGCAGGGTCTGAAATATGCTTAATAACATATACACTTCCTCTATCCACCAGGGACCAAGACCGCTATGTCAAGAGGCTGTGGCGTGACGTGCGTGTGGGTGATGTGATCCACCTGTCCTGCAACGAGGTCATCCCAGCGGACATGGTGGTCCTTAACTCCTCCGACGAGTACGGGCTCTGCTTCATCGAGTCCTCCAACCTGGACGGCGAGAGCAACCTGAAGCAGAGGCAGAGTGTCAAGGGGCTCAACCTGGGCATGGTGGGTGAAGGGTGTGGAACAGTAGGGAGGGCAGGGTAAGGTGCACATGGCAGGAAGATGGGGAAGAGAAACACACACACACACACACACACACACACACACTTTGATTTTGACTTAATCCTGCAAAAAAATATAATAAGGTAGGAATTATTAGTGAAGAAAACACAATGCCTGGTCCAATCTCATGTGGGTTCTGAAGGAGGTACTGTTTTGTGAGCCCCATGATGCCCTTAATTCTGTATTTACAAATGAAAATTGGATTATCTTAAACTGTTAAATGTTGATAGATTCATTATCTTATATATTTTGGGGTCCCAGAGACAAAGTGGCCCCAAGGAGTTACTTATACACATAGAATAGTTGTATACATTTCATATTTGTTAAACTATTGAAATTGATTGTTGAGTTCATCATGCCACTTAGTAACATACTGTATGGCACATATAAGATCAATGAGACATTCAAGGAAGTTAGGGGTGTGCAAGAGGCCAATGACACGGCTGTGAATCTATTAATTACCATCTGCTTTCTCCAATTATGAATGTGTCCTTCCTTTCTGTGAAGCTCAAAGTCAGCCAACCCCATTGACATGAGTCCAGTGCTAGTCATTATCTTTTATGTTCTTATTTGTCTGGTTTTAATTACCCTTCTTCCACTGTTTATTGTTGTCTGTTTGCTGCAGCAAGAAGAGTTCAAAGTATCACAGTTCAACTACTTGATGGAGATTGGTTCCCCGACCACCAAGATGTACCACTTCACGGGCACCATTCCCCTCAATACGGGGGAGCGAGTGCCCCTCTCCAAAGACAATCTCCTCCTCAGGGACTGCACCCTCAGGAACACAGACTACATAGAAGGAATAGTCGTTTATGCTGGTAGGTGGCTGGTGCCTATTATATGTATATGTGTCTATGTGCAAACTTAAATTGGGATACAGCTTATTAGTATATTTGGAGTATAAGAAAAGAGTTTGCTTAGTTGTTTCCCTTTAAAGAAAACTGCAACATTTTTTTACCATGCCAAAAAATTTATTCACTGCCTATAATTGCTAACGACCTACTTTTGCAGGCCGGGAGACAAAAGCCATGTTGAATAATGGAGGGACAAGATACAAGCGGTCACGGTTAGAGCAGAGAATGAACATAGAGGTGATGTGGTGTGTGGTGATCCTCTTCCTCATGTGCCTCATCTCTGCCACGGGTTCTGGACTCTGGCAGGTACAGTAACATTCTTCCCATTTTAAGCAGTGGAGGACCTTTTGACTTAATTGGCAGGCACTCTACACCATGCTGAATTACACTATGTTATACAAGATCAAGACATCATTGTGAACTGCATCAATGTTGTACCGTAACTTAGTTGATACAGTAAATAGTTATGCGCAAGGACACTGTATTGTAGGAATAATAAAGTACATGCTAATCACTTCTTGCCTGGTGTGGTCCAACAGGGTTACCATCAAACAAACTCCTCGCTAGGGCTGGTGCCATTCCTGCCTCCCCAGGAAAGTCATGCATCGCAGGCCCGGGTGCGTCAGCTCAACAGCCCCGTCTGGGTGGGGTTCATCAGCTTCTGGACCTTCATTATCATTTACCAGGTGAGATAATAATAAGCACTGACCTACAGAAACTTTGGAAAAGGAATAAGGGAACAGAAGTTCCAGAATTATACGTACCGGTGCTCAAAACACCAAATTAACAATAAGAAATACTCTCTATTCCTAAAACTCAACATGAACATTTGGTGCTGATGCTCATAACATGGCATTACTTTGATCAAATTCCATAGACAGGGTTCCTTAGTGCCAGTGTGAGGAATTGTCAACTGATGCATTTTTTGTTCTTTGACAGGTGATCATTCCTATATCTCTGTATGTTACTATAGAAGTCATCAAGCTCATGCAGGTGTACCACATCCACCAAGATAAAGACTTCAAGGACAAGAAGAGTGGCAAAACTATAGGTATGAAACTACATAGTTTATGTTTTCATTCCTGGCAGAATGTCTTAAAACAACACAACCAAGAACAAAAACATAACAAGAAAGTGTATACATTAATAATTTGACAAAGCTTCTGCCCCATGAGCGTGAAAAAACACTCAACTAGTCATTAAAATTTGTAATTTATATAATAGATTAAACAAATAGAACATTTTGTTCACTGTGTAGTAAGATTAGTTAACTCTTTATTTCACTTTTAAATCAAGTTTGCTGTTTTTATCACAGTTTTTCCCTAAGTTATAATAATCTTCAGCCATTACTAGTCCACTTCCTTTCCCAATACTCTCCACCTTTTTCTGATGTTGTACTCCAACCTGCTGTGGTAAATGCTCTAATTTCATCTCTCCACCTTGTCCTCTGTCAGCCCTGACTTGTACAATTTTTCAGTTGTTGCTGTTGTTTTGGTTGTCAGTCTTTCATCAGTCCTGTGCATGATATGAACTGATAACAGATGGACAGCCAAAGTAAGAGAGTGGTAACCAAGAATTTATAAAAGACAGGACAGGCAGAGACCAGGTGGAGAGATGAAATGAGTCAATCAGTTTTATATATATACCTAAAGATGTTCTCATGTGTATTTGATAAATGTGTATCAGTTTTGTAGTTATTTTGGTAATGGACAGTCAGACACATAGACAGACAGATGGACAACATAAACATTATTACCCTCCCTGCTAAGCAGAGGCAATGAAAAATATCATTCCTTAAATGACTTCTTATTTTTCCTCTCTGATTTCAGAGTGTCGAGCCCTGAACATTCCTGAGGAGCTGGGTCAGGTCGAATATGTCTTCACTGACAAGACTGGAACTCTTACTGAGAACCAAATGATATTTCAGCGGTGCTCTATCAACGATGTAGATTACTCACACCCTCCTATCATTCATCCTGAAGGCTCCTCAGAAAAACAGGTAATATTTTTTCCAGTTCCTTCAAAATAAAGGCAGCATGACAAAGTAGGAAAGCAGTAACTGCCTTGAATTAAACTAGGCTAGGCAAGGTGAGGAAAAAACGAGGAGTTTTTGCTGAATACTGATGAACTTGAGTGGAAGAAGATTGTAGGGAATATTTAGTGAATTAGCAGTTGTTATTCCCCTTTCGAATACATTGAAAGCCACAGTCTGCTTCGGGTCATTGAAGGAATGTGTCATTGATGATGTAAACAGCATGAAGTGTGTCATTAAATTTTCTGAAAAATGTTTTGTCCTGTTTACCTAAATATGGCTCTTACTCTGTATGTGAGAAGCAGGACTGGTGCTGATGAACACAATTTTGCTAATTATAAACTTGATGTTATAATGTATCAAAGTCATGCCTAACTAATTAATACATTCTTTGTGTTCCCTAACTTCTCTTCATCAAATCCTTATTTATATCCTCAGGGCTCAAGCCATCTGGATAGTTTCTCTCTTAACACACAACTACAGGAAGATCTGTCTGCCATAGAAGTGCCACTTATCTATACTCAGCCACGCCACCATCAGCCTCCCGCACTGCTTCAAAACTCACCGCAGGAGAGGATGATGGATTTCTTTCTCACGCTGGCAGCCTGCAACACGGTGGTGGTGGCCAAGCACCCCCACCATGACCAAGTTAGTAGTAGCAGGATATGCAAATTTTTGGAGGAATGTAGTTGTGCTTTGTGTCAAGTTGTTTACATGTACACAAGATGAAAATACTTGCACTTCAATTTTTCATTAATTTTTATGAAGTCTTCTATAGTGTATTTCTCATCACCACTGGTAACATCCCTTTTCTCTGTTTCAGATGAATGCCAGTGGGATGATAGTGCCAAATAATAGTGCCAATACCAGTGAGGTTGATAATGCCAGCTTTAGCTCCTTCCTCTCCAACTCCTGGGCACCTGCCAGAGTGTTGAGAGAGATGTGGCCCTTCCCACGGCCCCTGTCCCCCATCGCCCCCTCACCCTCCAGCACCCCGCCCCGCACCCCAGAGTCCTCGCCCCGTTACTCAGAGTCTCCCTCCATCAACATCCACATGAACCCTATCATTTCTGAAACTCCTGCACTACACGTCCATGACCCCATGCCAGAGCCCTGCAGAACCTCTCCTCCCCGACCCTCCCTCCTGAACATTCAGCCAGGGCATGGCTACCACCAAGTACACTCAGTCACACCTTCACCTCTTGATATCAAACCTATCTATGAGGCTGAAAGTCCGGATGAGCTGGCCCTGGTGGATGCTGCCTACAAGTATGGGTTTCGCCTTCTAAGAAGGTCATTGCACAATATTCTGGTGTCTTTCCCAGGTAAGCTTAACACACATTATTGTTGCTCTACCTCATAACTGTTAAACATCACATTCTTGTGTGAGCTCATTTGGGTGCATGTGGTTTGTCAGGACAGAATAGAGAAAGCAATGAAAGTATGTAGTAAAGATTTGGTGTGGGTGTAACAGCAAAGGGTGAGGATTGCAGAGGGGGTGAATGGGTGAAGTGTGGTGCTCTGAGGTGGTCTGGAAATGTGATGAGAATGAATGAAGACTTTGTGAAGGGAGTACATGTGAGCAGGACTAAGGAAGGAAGTGTCAGGGGGAGACACCAGTGAGTGGATTAGTAGAGTGAGTGTGTATTGGAAAGAGAGAGTTGGTAGGTGAGGGATTGAATGTGCTGAGAGGGAGTGCCAGAACTGAGAAAGTTGGGAGGTAGAGTCAAATCACAAAATAGATATTGTTGATGTGCAAACAGAATCATACAGTAATACATGATGCAATATAGTTGTGTTGCAGGAGTCTCACTTTATCCACTGTGTTATGGACTCCATCTCTTTTTCTCTTTCCAGGCTTTGGGCTGTGTGAATATGAAGTCCTCCATGTGCTGCCATTTGACTCAAACAGGAAGAGGATGTCCATTATTGTGAGACATCCACAAACTCTCCAAAAAATTCTTTATTGCAAAGGTAAGTTAGTTTGTAAGCACAGTTCTGTGAAATTTCCTCTATCACTTTTATATTTATAAATAAATAGGTACATGAATATATGTAAAAACAAATGTGGTGCCAATCTTGGGAGGCATGACATATAGGGAGAGACCAGAAAGATTGGGTCTGTGTGCCTTGGAGGAGAGAAGAGAAAGAGATCTGAGAGCTGTTTACAGGGTGATGAAGGAAAGGGAAACAACTGACAGGTAGATATGACTTGTTTATATAGGATACTAGAAATACATGAGGTTGTGGAAATAAATTGAGGAATACAAATTCTGGAAGATATCAAGAAACATAGTTTTCCTCATGGATTCATTGATGCCAGGAATGACATAAAAAAAGGAGATAGTTATTCAAACCAAAACTGTTCATGAATTTAAAGCTAAACTTGATAATCTGAAATTTGGAGACATGACCCCACGAGTGTAGTTCACTTCAGAACTTGGTAAATACTCGCATGACCTTGTAATGAAAATGGTTAAGAAAAGGACAGAAGAAATTTGATCAGGTTCAAAAGTGTAATTTTCAGAGTATAGCAACTAAAGTGTGTTATATACTGATCAATATATTATTTTTACAGGAGCTGATTCTGCAATCTTGGACAATTTGTCTCGAGACGTAGATGAACAGACCAAAATGAGAGTTTTCCGCACTCAGCAACACCTCAACACTTACTCCAAGCGTGGGCTGAGAGTCCTTTGTATGGCAAAACGTGTCCTGAGTGACTCCGAGTATGAAACTTGGGTGGCAGGACACAATGTAGCGGAGAATTCCTTAGCCGTCGGGAACACAAGTTGTATGAATCCTATTGTAGAATAGAAAAAAATCTTAATTTACTAGGTTGGTAATGACTGACTTTTGGTTCAATTAATTAGAATTATTCAGGTTTTAACTGACTTACAGTAGCAGGACTTAGCAAGAGATAAATGACTCAGGGAATCCACTATGATATCACTTCATAATGTTGACACTGAGTTTCCCTTGATACTTTTTCACAGTGGTGGTCCAGTCAAGAATTATGTATAAACTCTTAATTCTTTCATGGTTTATATTTGTTTCATTCACACATATTATGGTAATGTCCAGACCTCTTAACCTATCATAACCCCTCCCATTGGTCCAAGACCAGTAATTGGCAAGGAGGTTGTTTTTAACATTAGGGTCCTGGGAAGGTCTTTACCCTTTATGAAATTATTTCATTGGGATGATGAGTGAAGAAAAATTGTCTTGGGTTTTCCTTCCACAGGTGCTACAGGAATTGAAGACCGGCTGCAAGATGGAGTGCCAGAGACCATCGCAGCATTACGAAGGGCTGGCATAGTGGTGTGGGTCCTAACCGGGGACAAGCAAGAAACTGCTGTTAACATTGCTTATTCTTGTGCATTGTTCCAGCCCAACATGGAGGTTGGTACAAGTGTCATCAAGTGCATTTAGAGTTCTTGGGAAGTACACTTGACCCTCTTATTTCAATGAACTGGTTGGAGGAATGTTGGTGCAAAAGAGTCAGAGAAAACGACAATCTGCCAGATCATGGTCCAAGAAATTGAGGGTCAAATGCACCGTGAGAAACACTGTGTGCATGTGGAACTGGATGCTACTGTAATCTATGAAGATGATTCCTAATATCAGTTTTACATTTTTTTTCTTAGCAGCAGTAAACATCTGTGAGGTAATGAATGCAGTCAACATTGATGTGTGATACTCAACACTTTTTTTACAAGCTGATCCATGTTTCATGTCTTTCAGATATTAAAATTAAACGCAAGAACCAAGGACCAAACAGAGTGCACCATCAACTTTTTCTTGCAACAAATCAGGCAGCAGGAAGAGGCGAGGGAGCACGTTCAGGCCAATGGAGAGTGTTTGCCTCCTGAAGGCCGGTTCTCTACGTCGTCCAAGCAGCGAGGCCTTGTGATAGATGGTCGAACTCTTGTGTAAGTGACTTTGATATTCATAC
This sequence comes from Eriocheir sinensis, assembly GCF_024679095.1. Classification (NCBI taxonomy): domain Eukaryota; kingdom Metazoa; phylum Arthropoda; class Malacostraca; order Decapoda; family Varunidae; genus Eriocheir; species Eriocheir sinensis. The sequence continues at coordinate 15,322,920 of NC_066539.1, read as the reverse complement.
AAGATTACTCAACTTGAAATTAGCAGGAGCTTTATACAGTCTGTTCTCCACATTCAAAATTTATACTTTTGCAAATTTGATTATTCACTGTTTTATTGGGGGAAAATAAAATAACAGGAATATATCCTGCATTTTTTGCAGCAGAAGTTGTTTCTATTGGTTTATTATATATTTATTGCATGTTTCTGATGATAAATACTGCTGAATGAAGCTTCTCTACTAGAGATGTAAGTCTTGTGTATGACCTGTCACTTGTGAAGAATGTTTGTAGACAGTGGATTAGAAAGATGGAATAATAAATTGACAAACTTTCAGATTCATCTTGGATCAAAGAACAAACCTGAAAAAGCTGTTCTTAGAGTTGGCCAAACAGTGTAATGCAGTGCTGTGTTGCCGCGCCACGCCCCTCCAGAAGGCCCTCATTGTACGCCTTGCCAAGGACAGCCTCAAGGTGCTCACTCTGGCTGTGGGGGATGGTGCCAATGATGTCTCCATGATCCAGGTAAGGTCTTATTACTTCATTACTCTACAATGTTATTTCCTGTTGCCTGGAAAGCTTGTACAACAACCAGGATTCACTTGGCATCTGTAGGAGGGGAACTAACAGATTGCTTCCTTCTACATTTGGGCTCTTGATGATCTCATGCTCTCAAGTAGAGTATCAAGTCAATCTGTTTTTCTCCTTATTGCCTGAAGCTCAGCAGTCACCATCTGTTTTGACATCATTTGATGAGTTTAATTTCCCAATTTTCTTATTGTAATTTTTTTACAGTTTGGGAGGCAAGGCAGCTCGAGGGAAAAAAAAATCAGCTTTCTCATCCTTTCAAAAAATCTGTTGTTCCTTACCATTATTTTAGATTTACCATGAGTGAATTTTGCAGACTGCTGATGTTGGAGTGGGCATATCAGGGCTGGAGGGTAGGCAAGCAGTGATGGCTTCAGATTATGCCATTGCAAGGTTTCGCCACTTGGAAAAATTGTTGCTGGTGCATGGCCATTGGTGCTACAGCCGCCTTGCACGGATTATACTCTACTTCTTCTACAAGAATGCTGTGAGTGTTAGGTTCTGTGTTGCTTCATAGTATATCAATTTACAGATTTTATGTTTACTTATAGTGCACATATCACAAGTGAGGGTCGCATCTTACATATAAGTTATGAGAATTTAAGTTATGTGTATTTATGCACCAATAAATGTGAAAAGTAAAAAAGGACTGAGGGAAAGGGAAGCTTTTTGGGAGGAAGTGAATGTATGTCTGAAGAGTTTTGAGAAAGAAAGGAAACTTATTATGATGGGAGATATGAATGCTAAAATGGGTGATGAATGTGTGACGGATGTGGTGGGAAAATGAGGGATATCTGGAAAGATTGAAAATGGAGAGTGCCTGGTGGACGTCTGTGCTGAGAGGGGGCTGCTCCTAGCGCACACCTTCTTTCAGCACAAGAATATCCACCGATACATATGTAGGATGGGGGAAGATTATTAGAACAAATGATTCATTGATTATGTGGCAGTAGGTGGAAGACTTAGAAAAGATATTTGTGATGTGAAGGTAGTAAGATAAATGTTTGATGACTCTGATCATCTTGCAGTGCTGGCAAAACTAAAGTTAAAGAAAAAGTGGGTGTTTGAAAAGAAAGGTGAAGTAAAAAAGGAAATATTGAAGATAGAAAAGTTACAGGAAAAATAAATAAAAGATGAGGCAGAGGCCTTAAGTGAAAAATGGGAACGTGAAAAAGATAGTACAGATTTTGAAAAAGGTTTTGAAACATTTAAAGAAGTAATGTTAACTACAACCCAAAAAAATTGTTAGGGATGTAAGTGGTGAGGGATGGAAAAAGAAAAGGAAATCCATGGTGGAGAGAAGAGATAAGGAGGATAGTAAAAGAGAAAAGGGAACTTTTTAAGAAAACTCAAGAAGAGTGCATGTGGTGTGAGTAGAATGGATGGAATGAGTAATGAAAGTATGTATGAGCGTTTTGGAATGTGTCACGTGGGTGAAGAGAAGTCTGGAGTGGTGGAAAAAGTGAAGCGATAGACTTTAAAGTGGTTTGGCCACATGGAGCGAATGGAGGAGAGTAAGATGACCAGGAGGGTGTACATGAGTGAGATAGAGGGAGGGAATGTTAGAGGACGACCTCCAGTGAAATGGAGAGATAGTGTGCAGGAGTATGTCAGGGAGAGGGGTGAAAGATCCTTGAGAAACTTTGAGCAGGTAAGGAGGGAGTGTCTGGATAGAGAGAAATGGAAACTCTTCTGCCGAGGCCATCCCCTGGTGGGAGCTCCTAGGAGCAGGCGTCAAAGATGAATGAATGAATGAATGAGATTCCACATGGACTTGAAATATTTATAAAATTTAGTAAGAGAAAAACTTTGTCTTGTAGTATGACAATGGTTAACAAATATGGTGTCATTCATATATGATGAATTATTATGAATTCTTATATATAAACTCAGTTGATACTTTTGATCAAATAATGTTTGGTAACTTTAAAACAGCATTACTACTATATGTGAGAAATGTCATTTGAATAGTTAAAAGGTTCCATTACAGTGAAGCTGCCTTTGTAAGAGTAGAGTTTTCATATAGTTGAGAAAGAGTAACTGCCCTCTTGGTGGAACACTGACAGTCTTGTTTTACAGTCCTTCGTGTTGATGCTGCTGTGGTTCCAGCTGTACAATGGCTTCAGTGGGAGCAGCATGCTGGACCAGATGTACCTGATGGTTTTCAATTTGTTTTTTACTTCCATCCCCCCCATTATTTTGGGTGAGTGTAATTATCTGCTGTAAATATAACTAGCGGAACTGGATTTTTTGCATAAAGTTAAAGATATGTTTAAAGAGATGGTTGATAAGCAAGGATGTGTATAATAGATGTTAATTACTTGGAAGCATATGGATTGGGGAGGTGGGAGGGTGAAACAAACAAGACTGCAAAATAGGTGTGGAATGGTAAAAGTGTAGTATGTAGACGTCATTTATACATACGACTATAAGGCAGAGTGGCTAGTCTATGAAGAGGGTGCATTGCATGATTGAGAGACTGCCTTCTCGATGAATTAAAAGAGCTTAGGAATCATGAGAGGGAAGTATGAGAGTCATTAAGACAACCATGACAAGATTCTTTGAGTGGAATAGGGCTTATGTCTAATCTCTGTTTCTCAGGAATATATGACCAAGATTCTCCTGAGGAAGTTTTGCTGGAAGAACCTCACCTCTATGCTCAAGGTCACCAGCTCCCTCTACCAACCCAGCTCATTTTGGTTTAACATACTGGATGCTCTCTATCAGTCTGTTGTCCTGTTTTTCATTTCTGCATTGGTGAGTCATAATTACACCTGAGAAGCCTTTGGATTATTTCAATAGACTCTTTTGTGTACAAGTTTTCAAAGTTACTAATAGGAATTTTGTCTGTTCCTGTGTGATAGCAGAGACAGACTATAAATGCAGCCTGTCTTTGTCTGTATGACCACTTCCTGTCTTTGTGGGTGGGACATGACCTTTGTAGACACAACTACTAAATCTTGAACCAGAATTTCATTTTCATTTTAATGAGAAACATATTGAGGTAAAGTAATATTTACCAGTATTTAGTTTTTTAGTCTAAATGACTTAAAAAAAAACTGTGTTAATAGTATGCCTTCACTCTTACCATTTATTTTACTAATATTTGTCATCACAGTTTACAGAGGGCAGTCAGATGGGGATGTACGAGTTTGGTATGACAGTGACTCATGCCTGCCTTGTGGCACAGTCACTCCATATTGCCATTGAGACAAGATCATGGGTAAGGTTTTTTAGGTTGTATCAGAACATTGTCAGATACTTACATACTTTATCAATTAGTGTGTTTAACAACTCCTGCCTTGCTGTGCAGTGTTTGAGCCAGTACAAAAATATGTCACAGGGTGAGGAAAAGTGTAGTGAAGCTTGGCGTGCAGTCTCAACCTCAGGTGTGTAGGGCGTGCATGAGGGCACGCCATCACCTGCCTCACCCTCATCCATGCCTGCTCTTCCAAGAGCACTTTTGAAGAATTGAACTTCATCTAATTTTCATCTAATTTTGATTTATTTTACCATTTATGAAATATCTTTGCTGTCTCAGTGCTTCATAAGAAATGGTGCATATTTTCACTCCAACTGATGTGGTAATTATCATTAATACTTCGACAGATTCTTTTACACTCTAATACTATCTAATACTATTCTGTATGCAACTTCTCTCCTCAGACTGTGTTACATGTTGGTGGTCTGGTCGTGTCTTTCCTACTCTTTTACATTTTTGGGGGACTGTACACTGCTACCTGTCCTGCCTGTCTGGGGTCGCCCAGCCAGTATGGGGAGCTGGGGCACAGCCTTGCCTCACCCCTACACTGGCTGACTGTTCTTCTGACTTCCGTCCTTGCTGTACTTCCAAGGTTAGTTTTTTTACTAATAGACTATTGAGATATTTTGTAACATGTTCTTTGGAATATGTTTTGTATTTCAGTGCAAAGTTCAATGTCCTGAAGTTATAAATAAGTATTTTTGAATGAGTATTATGACCAAGAAATTGTCGTGTGGTGGTACAATGTTGTGCATTAATGGACTGAGGGGCTGGTAATACTGTAGTTCACATTGTAACTGTGTATATCAAACTATTGATGTAATGAACCATGATATAACCAATTTTATTTTATAGTCATCAAACTTACTGATCATTCATCATATTCCCAATTTAAGCAATCTCTTCACCTCTTATTTCACAAGTACAGATAGCTGTAGGTAGATGTATGGAAAAAATACACTCAGTTTGGCATCACCTATATGTATCCATAATACAAATATGACCAATACTGTAAGGAAGGCTCTAGAGTTTGGTACTTGGTATTATGTAATGAGACTCATGATTTGTTTCATATACAGATTCATGGTGAGATCTCTCCAGTGCAGCCTGAGTCCCGATGAAGTGACTCAAGCCATGCTGCGACGGCGCTCTAAAAGATCGATGGATTTCATTGTGTCTTGGTTTTCTTCCTCATGCACTTCATCTACTTACAGGTAAGGTACTGCTGTCTGTAGATGCATTCAATAAATTTAAAGAATGGTGCATGAGACACAGAAGACTGTCTTACTCTGCAGTCTTTTCTTACTAATGTTCTTGGGTTTTTAGATGGGACTTCTCTTCCTTGCTAATATTATAGTGGAGCAATTGGTGGGATCAATGTTTCTGAAAGGCCCTTATAAGTGAATTAATGAGAAAAAATCGTCACTCACGCAAACCTTTATATTATATGTATCAACGCATTTGTGATCAGTTTATGTATCCTCTATTTTGGGGGGTTCATGTCAAGGCAAGAATTTGGCCCGTCGCTGGTACGCGGTTAAGCCACAAATTTGGCCCGTTGCTGCTACCGGGTTAAAAGCAAGTTCAGAATAAATTTTCACCAAAGAAAAAACATTATATGATTGTAGGAGACAAAAGCTATTGACAGCCATGAGTGACATTTTCCTGCAAGCACTAGGAATTTTACATGTTTTTGTAAAGTGACAAAAGATTAGTAAGACAAGATTTTCCCATAATAAAGCCATGCTGGGAGCCATTGATCAGGAAATCTTTATCTCAGTGGTCATGTATATTTCTAGACATAGAAAGTTATAGAAAGTAGTCCAAGTTATAATTTTTTCTACAGCAGATTTGGCAGTAAGAGGACATCACTGATTTAACCCGATTCTTAAATATCAGCACAACTGTTTTTTTCAAATTTCTAATACTTTTCCAGTGTTGAGAGAATTCCTAAAGAGGGTGGCCAGTGGTTTGGAAATTATATCTGTCGCTTCCCTTTCAACAAAAGCTGGAAAATATTATCTGGATCATGTGACTTGGTTTTTGTGTTTGTTTATATCTAAAGACTGCTCCTCTTTTATACTAATATAACTTAGCATTTCTTCTTCCCTTCCCTAATATTAGAAACATATGTAAGAAAGCATGGGAACTTATGAATTGGATACATTCAGATTCAGGAAGGAAATAGGCAAGAAGGGGTGCATAAATAAGGTGGTGGATGATTGGAACAAACTGAACAGATGTGTTGAGGCAAATATGATTGAAAGTTTTCGATGGAGGTCAGATATATTTATGAATTGGTAGGGAAGTTGGTAAATAAGCTTCTCTCGTTGCGTGAAAATGCATTGAAGTTTTACTCAATGCATATTATATGGAATTCAGTATTATTCTCTCGCAGGCAAGGGTATCAAACGCACCAACTTCCTACTTGTAGTCAGCTTTTACTTAACATTCCCTTGGCTTATAGTCTTTACTAGTGGTGTGCTTAGCCATCTTCCTCTTTTCTCGATCTTGAGCCTGATGCACAGAAATAGAGCCTTGAAATAGAGATTGGTCAGCAGGAAAGCCTTCTTATATCTAAAATTGTGGTAGTGTTGGCATAGCAAGCAGTGGTATAGTGAACAGGAGTGAGGGAGGTGGATGGTGGTGAGGCTGACAGAGTGTGAGGTTTCCATGACAGAGGCTGTCTCTGAGAAGCTTTGTGTGGCTGCATGACCAATGCAATGCTGCTGCTGACCTCACCTCAGGGCTCAGGCTGTTCTTTTAGTTGTGTTTCAACCTTGACTCTCTGTACTTTTATAACACGTTGTGTCATTGCTTCTAGTGAATATTTGCTCTTTGGGATTGTTAGAGGCCAAAAACAAAAAAGCAGAGAAAAATCTGGGAGTGTATATGTAGTGGCATTCAGAAATGCACCCTTCTTCCTTGAAAGGTGGTAGACCACTGGCACCTGATCAATGACTCAGTCACCAGCCAGGCTACCCAGGCAGCCACCACACATAGGAAGATGCAAGACGCTTCAGATGCAAGATATCCCGTACATTTTAAGAAAAATTGAAAAGAAAGTTAATATGTTTTTCAGAGACCTGCAATATACATAAACAAAGGGTAGGCTTTATTGGTGGTAATGATGGTGTCCATCATTTTCTTTTCATCTCTCCATGCACTGAAAAGCATCATACCACTGTGAATCATTTATTAATGCATGTTTCTTTAAATAAAAGTTGGGAAAGAAATTGTCCAACACTGGAAAACACACTCATACCCTGAAGATGTTAGGTTATTTTATTTTCTAAGACTTTATTTCTGTGGATTGATTACTTGTAGAGGTTAAGTTTCATTACTTGATAGGGCTGTTATTTTGCAGTTTGGTTACTCTGGTGGAGTTTGGTTAGTTTACATGGTCTTTTGGTGGTTGATGAGGGTCAGATATAAAGTACAGCAGAAACAGTTCTTAGACTGATTAGTAAGACGACAACAAAAAATATGACTGCCATAGTAGGACTTGCAGAATCTAGCAAGAAGTACTACCTATTCTTTTGCTCCAGAGATGGTGTTGATTCTCATGGGGTGAGTGATGAAGCTGACTCTTTATCAAGCCCTCTGCTTGAAAAAAAAAAGAAAAAAAAATGGGGGGGATTATATCCATGATAATTTTTCATCAAATAATGAATCCTCACTTTTTTGTCAAGAGGTTAAGTTACTTTATTATGTGATATTGAATAATTTTTTGTGGTTGGATTATTCTTAATAGAAAAGGTTAGGTAAAAAAAATTAAAGATTTCTGTAACTTCTCCAAAATGTTCTAACTGTAAAATAACTCCATTAATTACAGGAACCTAACCTCTCCAAATAATATTAACCTAACCATATAAGTTATATAATTGAACCAAACTATAAGAGTATTTTTCAGTGATGTACATATCTCACACTGGGCGGGCTAGGTAGGATTTGGATGAGGCAAGATTACAATGGGTATGGTTCCCCTAAATAATGGTTTTCCCAGCAGAGGACTTAACACAAATGTACAAAAAGCCAACTTCAGCACTCACCACCCAAGGATAATCAACACTTTCTCTAGGAGGGAGCACAGATTCTCTGCAGGGTATCTCACATTGTCAGTCACAAAAATAATTCCCACACAACTCGGGCAAAATCTCCTGATAAGTTCCTTTTCACTGTATTCCCCATGAACATTTTTTAAGCATCATGAATTCTGAGCTGGCATCTACAGTGGTGCTGAGGGGTGATCATTTAAACCAAAAAAAAAAAAAAAAAAAATGATCCTTTGCAACACCTGACCAGTTTTAAATAGTTGCCATCCTAGAACAGATTCTAAGACGAAATGAATTTCATTAGTTTAAATGAAATTCATTGCTTTTTGTTCAAGGATTCCTTTAAAAGTATTGTCCTGACTCTATGCCATTCAGTAGTGTAGTCTGAAGGGTCTAGTTCTATTCCCTGTATGAGTGTTGCCCTTATGAGAACTCTCTTCTTTTTCTCTTTCCCCTATTTTAATAGTCTCCTCAACCTCTTTCCCACAGGCACCTCCTGGCTGAAGTGAAAGTGAGCTAATTCAAAAGTCATAATTTTTCAATCTGCTGTTTTTTTTTTTTTTCCCCCCACCTTTGCTGTTTGGTATTTTTATTCTATATGTGTCGTTGCTTTTCAATGTTTTTTACTAATCCTGACAGATATAAGATAAAAGTGGACATCATACAAAATAACAGTTTTATTTGTTAAACATCAAATTTCAGTCTAGAAGCAGTGCCCAACATTTCCATATCAGATCTTTCTCTAAGATTATATTTTTCATTTGCTTGACTTGCTTCTATGATATTTGAGCTAATTGCATCTTTACAAGCTTGAAGTTTACTTAGCATGCATGAAGGGAATTTTGACCAAGTTTATTCACAACTCTTCTGCCTCTTAGTTATTAGCTATACAAGGTCTGTCTGAACTCTGCTGACAAACATGCTCCTTTTTAACTTTTCTCCTAGAAATCTTTTATTTACATTAAAACATTACAAGAACTGTGGCACATCAGATTTGCAATACCAATGCTACATGTCAATCATTATCACAAACCATTTACACTTTGAAATCACACTAATAATGAAAAGTATGATGTATTCTTACTTGCATGTCTTGAACAGTAACTGAAATTATGAATCACTAACATTTTGCTGCATAATACCTGAAACAGCCAACATTTTTTTTAAAGAATTCAGAGAACATCATTGAAATTTTGTTTTGTTAGTAATCTGAACACTGCAAGTGTTATAGCATTATCTGTTTGCATTTTTTGTTTGTCTACTTGATTTTTTATACAGCTATGCTTTAGTGCTCATTCTAGTATTATGTAGCCCTAGTATGTAGCATATGAAGCACATTTTAAAAGAAGTTGATTACACATCAGGAATCATAGCTGCCAAAAATGCACAGTTGGTTGGACATGTGAAGTTGAAGACTGCTACACTCTGCAGCGAGGTCATCTCCCTGTCCTAAACAAGAGTTCAAGGATAAAGTCTTTGGTTGATGACAGCATCTCATTCAATTTACTTTTCACCATGCAAATAAAGATACATATACAGTAGTGTTGCCTAATATGAATAATGGTAAAATAATAATAAGAATAAATACATACATACTTTAGATGCATTCTAAGGAATAAAGAATGCATACCAAAAAGTACAAAATGAAGGGGTTTTGGGGTCTAAGGTATCTGTGGGAATGTTGGAATGATGGTGTAGGTGGGGTGGAGTGCAGTGTGGTGGTGCCAGGGAGAGCATCCTCTTCCTGATGGCAGCAAGGTGTTAATCCCAGGTCAGATATTGGATCAGGTGACTGCTGTATCTGGGATGTTACTCAGCTTAGACTTAATAGTGTCATGCTAAATCCTTGGCCAGTGTGGCAAGAGACGGCTGAAAGTAGGTGGGGGGAAGGGACATCTGTACAACTTTGATGTGGGTGGTGTGCACTGTGCTCCACCTGAGTGACGAGTCTCCAACACCTTTGCCAGCAGCAGGGTGAGCAGGCTGTTGTACCTGGGAGACCTGAGTGTGTCGGCAGGGACAAGGTAAACGACAGGCACTAGTGACACACTAAGCTGTCATTAAACTTCATGAAACCATTAGCACATTACACTCTCAGTGTCTGTCATTATAATTTCACTGCATTATACAAAATGTTCTTAACCCTTTCACACACCAAAAGTTTAATGAGTGTCTCTTTCCACTGCGACATCCGTCTGGGGCTCCCTAGGGGGCCTCACAGAATGGCCTGACCATGCGGCAAAACTTTTATTGATTTCACCCACGAGTATTCTTTTTTCCTGGCATTGTTATATATCATTGGTTTTGGAAGAAATTATTCTGCCTTATGAAAAAAGAAAAAAAATCAAGAAATGCAAGTAGATAACGAAGTTTACCGACTGTGAAAACAACAATATAAAGGGACGACAGTCGTGCCCACAGACTGCCTGCTGAGAGGCAACTAAACCACGGATAATTATCACTTCACATCCAATGGCACGAGAGAGTAGACAATTAGTTTATTTTATAGGTCTAGCTTGGATCTTTGACACAAAAAAAAAAAAAAAGACGCAATTCTGAAAAATACTTTATTTTTGGCAAATTTTCAAAATTTTTTGACGCGATTCAAGTCAAAAGCTCATGTAGACGATTCCTTTTGCCACAAAGCACGTCATGGTGCTTGAAAGGGTTAAAAAAAAAAAAAAAATCCTTGAAGTGATAGGAGGGGTGGTATGGGGAGGGGAGAGAGAGGGTCAGCAAGCTGATGAGTGAGTAGTGGTGGTGGTGGACTGCTAGAGCTTCCTTACAGAAAAGTGCAAGAGTACAGACTTGAGAGAAAAGAGAGAAAATGGTACATTTCATTTTAATGGGAAATTGGTTCAGATCTGCTCCCTTGGTTTCTATTATTTTTTTTTTTGTTATTTATTCACTTACATTTAGCAAATCTGTATTTTGGTATTTTTGTGTTTTTGCACAAATTGCATGTGAAAATTGTGAGCCCTGTATTTTGGTTCACAATACTAGTTTCCTGTGATGGGCTATGAAACATTATTCATTGCCAAGCAGTGCTGGGTTTAGACAAGTTTTACTAGTACAGTGTTGTAGTTTAGATATGAGTTTCAATAAAAAAGATGATAAAATGAATATCATTACTATTCATGTTTACAGTGGGATTATATACATTCATACATTTCCTTTGATATCTTCACTTGATTTTTCATATTGCTAGCTTGTGCAGAAAAGTTAGCTTAGAGCATACCTTTTTCTGTTTTAGCATGTCAGGTCGAGTGCAGCATGTGTCTCCTGCTAAAGATTTACCCTCTTACGCCTTCCCTGTACAGGTGCCGGGACCCAGACACCACTTAGCACCACCTGGGGCCAGGCTCCACACATATCTTTCATGTACTTATGTGGATACTGTGTAATTCTTTCTTTATCATCTCCATTTTATTGAAAAATTATATTGAAACTACACAATACTACTTCATCAGTGTGTGAAACAGATATATGTACCATATAAAGATTAATTTGTCAGGCAAATTGTATTCCATTTCTGTTGAAAGTTTTGCCCAAGCAGTAAAGATTCCTATATCCATTCAAAATTCAATAAAGGGGTTAAGATTCTGTCATGTTGAGTCTGCATAATTAAGTACTGCAAAATTTATATATTTGGGCATGATGACATGAGTGCATGATGCAAAATATTGTGTTGCTGCTCTGGTCCCAGCCTCTCCTTGTGGCCTTGACTTCCTTCCAGGTTTGTTGCATGCTCTTGTTCTGGCTTTTCTCTCGATAGATAACAGAATTTCTTTTTCAACACGTTTTAAAGTGATGCACAAACAGTAGAAAAGTCCTGCCATTGATTAATCTATTACCACTTCCTTACATGTTTTTAGTAATATGTACCATTACACCTTACTATGATCCTTAGTTTCTTGTTATTGCAGACTGCACTGTCACGTACTTTGATTCTTCTACTTCTGGAATTTGACTTTCAAAATATGATAAGTGTGCACTTTGTGTGTCTATTTTGCAAGTTCGGCATCACTATGTTTCTCATGTTTATTTTTCAATGGGTGTAACAATAGCATAATACTGTTCACCATCTTACCAAACTTATGGCACTGATTAGTAAGTTTTTATTTTATTATTTTCTTTTTTTTACAGCAGTTTATAATAGGTTTCTAATAATGGTCCAGTAAAGTAGAAAAAAGAGGACAACTAAGTGGTTTTAGGGGAAGATTATTGTTTTCTTGACTTTACCTTTGTAGAAATGACACATGGTAATCAGTACTGCACCCTGCCTGTCATGAACCTAGAGGGTAACTGATGTAACTAGTTGCATGGTTACTGCTGACCTAATTAGTCATTAAATATGAACTGTAAATTTGTTGGGTAACACTTGACAGTCATCCAAGTTTGCTGTGGTCTGTCATCCAACTCCTTTACTCAGTTGTTCCTCAGGCTGCTCTGACCAATATCCTACTGTGCATTTACACTTTGTTTAGTAAGGGGGTGGGTATAATGCTGGTGATCCTTATGTTGAGAATATAAGAAGTGAAATATAGTGAATAATGTACTGATATTTCTAGGCCTGGTGTCCACTGCAGAGGAGAAGAAGAAGCCTCTGAACCCTACAGCTCTCTTGTCACCACGACCAGTGTCATCACTGCCACTGATGAAGCTGAAGTGTAGTCTTGCTACTCAGGAACCTGACATGGCTGTGGAAGAAATAATTTATTGCCTCTGAAAGTGTTAGTAACATGGTTCAGTGACAGCCAATTGAAAATTGTATGAAATACAAAAATGAGAGCAGTTGTGTGTGATCCAATTATTTTGTGCTCCTAATCAGTGTGTTATGTGTCAGCCTCCTAAACAATATTCAAACAGTGGCTGCTGTCATAAGCAATTTGAAAATATAATGGCAGCAGCAGGCTCCTTATGACACATGATATCCTGAACTATACTACAGTGAATTGTTGAACCTATGATTAATAGGCAATTATACTGAAAGTACTCTTGTAATTAGCTATCTATAGATTCCAGTTATTGTCCGGATGGAGAAATAATTTATTTTGTGTACGAGACTGTGGACAAACCTAATCTAAACCTATTGTGATAACTTGTGCTTACTGCTGTTCCTGCATTGAAGCTCTTCAGCTCTAAGGCAGTGCAGATGCCACCACCAAGGGTGCCAACTACACCCTTCCTTATATGTTCAAGATGTAACCAAAAAGTATCCCAGACATATTGTTATAATAGTGAACTTTCTGCAGTGGTGAAGTAATCCCCTTTCCATTTCATCCCCACATTCCAATGGTTATTTCATTGTTCAAGAGCACTTCAAGAAATCCATCATCATTATCAAGATTATGCTTGTGTTGCAGACTAGAAAATAGAGTTGCTGCACTGCTTGAATTCATTGCTTGTTTTGGCAATGTTTGGATGCTGAATCAAATGCACGAATTTATTGTTGTAGTGCAGCTGTCTGTTAACTTCATTAAGGATATCCCATTAAATATATGAATAATAATGTTCATTGAGTGCTTAGTTATTCTCGGCAAGTTATTCGCTGTTATCACAAAACAGAGTGGTGGTGCAGGAAACCTCACTTGAGAGCATGAGTCTATATCCATCAACTCTGCCAGTTCTACAGTGTAATCAAACATGAATTCAACAATTATGACAGTCTCAACTCTGCAGCCTTTGCTAATCTATTTTTTTATGTATCACAAGAGCATATGCAAGGGAAAAGACTGTGTAAGTTTCAAATCCCGAGCCAGTGTAGAAATTATTCTTGATATTAAGAAGAAATTTTTTAAGAGATATTTGAGTAATGGAAAATCTACTGAAATAATTGCTTTAAGTGTCTCATTTCAAAGGGGAATTGATTTGCCACATGGTAAGCCCATTTTCCTTAAAATTCTAAGTCTTGATGCTATCTGGTCACATCTCAGCATATATGAAGCCACACACATTCTCTAAACAGAACTTGTATTACCAGTGCAAGGAAGATGAAGTATGCCATATGTTTCACAGGAAAGTGATTTGATTTGAAAGGCTTTTAAAGGGTTGTGGAATAGCCATTAGTGTTGATGTGGATATCCATCTGCCACTGACTTTCATTCATCGAGCTTCCACACGAAGGAAACACAATGGGTCTGGCCCAGTCACAGCTACAGGCAATCCTGACACTGGGCAGAGGGGGAGCATACAAAACTCCACCCTACATGTTTTAAAAAGTTAGAATGTGTGAAAGTAAAGGAAATAATGTTGGGCTTTCATGATATTGTAAGTGAAGGTATTTTTATATAAAGTATTCAAATTTATTAAAGATGTGTGACATCAGGGAGTGTAAATATATTAGTTATAATTCCAGTGAAATTAATAATTTTCATTGTTTAACCCCTATCCTTGGTGTGGCAATCAGTATTATGTTTTTATTTTTCAGGTGTGTTACCTCAAGAGTGCAGGATGAGGTAAAAGTATAGAGGAAAAATGTGGGAATGTACAAACTAAGTTATATTATAGGCCACAGAAAACAGGAGTATAGAAAAATATCAGAGACAGAAACAGTGGAAGTTTAAACGTTACAAAAAGAATATGCTTTCTGTTTTCTGAGGCTTAAGATTAAAAAGCTTATCATATGATTACCGAGGCAAAACATTTGCCCAATAATAGTATTTCTAGTGGTTAATTCCTTTTTGTTTTTTACTACTAATTTCATGTTTCATATTTTTGGTTTTCTTTCAAAAAAAATTGCACCCAATTTTTATTTAGTCATGAAGTTTTACTATTCCTATGACTTAATTGCCTTACCTACAAACACTTTTAGGCGTGTCCTGCACCGTTATATTTATCTAGTGCCAAGCATTCTGAGGTATATGTAAGCAATAGGTTCAAAAGTGGCTGCTTAGTCTAATCTAGTATTAGGCAACTGCATTTGTCTGTTACTGCCATAACGTTTTGTCTCAAGATAACTGCTTATACCAGAATACTATTTTCATATATATTTTTGGTTTTATATTAGATACTTTGAAAATGTTATTGTTGTAAACTTCGTGTTTTCTACTACTCAGAGTTTATGGTTCATATTTACAGTAGCTATACCATCTTAATGCAATACAAGAAGATTTCTTTGCCAGTTTCTTAAAGAAACTATCAATCACTCAGCCATTGCATGCTGCAGCTAATGTACTACTACTTCAGGTATCCCTCGCTATACAACTGAGTTACATTCCTCAAAAAAACTTCAAAACTGTAAGAGGTTCCAAGCTACAACTTCATACACAGCTTCTCATTTCATAATCACCCTCTTACATTTCTACCCATATACAGTAGGTTCTCACTGGTGTTGATAGGTTCTTGGAAACAACGACTTTTAGCCAAACAATGTATAACAAAACAAATATTACCATGGGCTAAATGATATAAACAAGAGTTTGTTTCCCATGGCTTGTTTCTGGTCAGAAAATGTATCCCCAAACTTTTAGTCAGAAAATGCATCACACATCCAAAACACGTTAAACATCAAGCAATGAAGTGAGTATAAGCTTTAGATATGCTTTAGAAAGATCAATAAAAATGTTATTCAAAGACCTATTCCAGTAAAAAGTAATGTGGGGAACCCAGCCTCAAAGTCTTTTAAAACTTCTTTCATGCCCCCTCACCCACTACACACACACAATGTGCGCCATAATGTAGTGGTTAGCGCTCAGCTCACAACCAAGAAATCAGAGGTTCCATTCCAAGGCAGAATAGAGAGGGGTGGGCAGTCTGCTGTCATCCCCACCCAGTAGTGAATAGGCACCAGGCATTAGCTGAGCATTGTGTCCTACCTCCTCTATGTATCTGTGTATTTGGGGGGGACAAAATGGTGCTTTGTAATGCAATGATTAGCATGCTTAGTTTCATTTCCTGGACAAAGTGGAGACTGATGGGCAGGCTCTTTACATCTATGCCCCTATCCACCCAGCAGTGATTAGCTACCAGGTATCAGTCAAGGGTTGTTTTCCATCCTCTGGGGTGGTGGTTTGGTGGTGCCAAGGCCCAGTAACCCATGGGTGAAAACCAAAGGCTTTCTGACCTAGGACACATGAGTTTTTAGCTCACTCCATGAAGATACAAGTAGGTGAATTACACTACCTATAAGCTTCAGTACCAGCTGGCCTGGCACATTGTCCAGTTCTGTGTATTTGTTCTGGGTATAGAGTTAAGGATGAGATCAAATATCCCATACCCAGCATTCACCTTGTGCATTACAGAAGTAAATCATCTTATTTTTTCCAAGGTGGGGAGGCAAGTGGGTCACTACAAATATAACATTTTGTTTTGTCATAAAAATACCTCTAAAACTGAATACTGTCCTGCAGAGTGTGTTCAGTGAAGCAAAGCAACACAGTTAGGAAAAGACCAGTGTAGTGTAACAGTGAAGATGCAACAGTAATGCAGTTAGTAACATTCCTTTATTGTATGGAAGTCATTGTATAAAATATATGAATTGTATTTTTATCTTCAATAATATTTTGAGTATTTATGTTATCTGAGAATTATCTTATTCCTGTTTCTCAAATTGCCTTCTTTGTGTATATGTATGATATTTGTTGCTGTCAACCAGATATTATTACAGCACAAAGTTATGACATCTGGAAATACATTACATTAATGGCTATAAGAAATATGTTGCTGTAAATGGTGACTCAATAATAATTAAGATCTAGTATATTTGCTTGGTGTTTGCTTCCATGATCAGTAAACCAGAGTAATTGTTTTAAGGAAAAAAAATCAGTATCGTAATTAATTCTTTGGGAGCTATCATTTCCTTAACTATTTTATTTGAAAAAGACTGAAGAGTGGATGACTAGCAGCTTGTACTGAGACAATGCACAGAAAGATGAGGAGGGTCGCCCAAAGCATACACCCGAAACAGAGGTAGAGCCAGCAGGCCTGTAATTTTGGCAGATATTTGGTGGGGGGCTAGAGGGCATCATAGGTTCATGAGGTGGCGGGGAGAGTGGTGAGTGAAGCAAACATGCACAGGTGGGGGAATTTTTTTTAAAGTATGCACTTTCAGGGGAATTTTGAGGCAATATAGTAAACAGTGGGGGGGGGGGGGGGGTATTGCTCCCCCAGAAACTACTGACCAGGCCTGACAGCCAGGTCTGGTGCCCTGGAGCCATCAGGCTTCCCCTCCTGTCTCTCCCCGGCATATGACCACAGATGTTGCGCCCAATTAACAAAACTTTCCAACTTTTGCCTCATCAAACTTATTTACCAACTTGTACAGTGTGATCAGATCTCCTCTCTCCCTTCTTTGTTCCATTGTCGTCAAGTCCATCTCCCTCAATCTGTCTTCATACGTCATATTCGAGAGTTCTTGGACCATTTTAGTTCCAATTCTCTGTCTTGAGTCCAATATAATCTGCCTTTGTGTAGTTTTTCCTTTTTTCCTTTTATGCCTCATCTCAATATTCATATCCTTCCATAGTTTTCATCTGTAATAGTTGATGGCCACTCTTTCCTAAGGGGCACTCATCACTGACTCCTTCATCTAACTCAACATTTTTTGTGAAAATTAGGTCAAGTCTTGATGGTTGGTCATCCCCTCTCAGCCTTGTTTCTCCTTTAACCTACTGTATCAACAGGTTATCACATCAGGTGTGTGTGTGTGTGTGTGTGTGTATATTTACCTAGTTGTGTGTATTTACCTAGTTGTAGTCCCATCTCTGTATCTGCATTTATCCAACTTTTCCTTAAAGCTTTGCACACTCCTCACCAATACTACAGCCTCACTTAGTCTGTTCCAAACCTCTATATTTCTTTGCGGGAAGCTATATTTCTTTGTCTCTCAAGCATCTTCCCTTCCTCAATTTTTTACTATGTCCTCTTGTGTTCCTGGTGGTAATTTCTTCTTTTAGTAGGAACTCCCCGTTGTCTACTTCTTCCATTTTGCTCAATAATTTGTAGATTTGTATTAGGTCTCCCATTTCTCTTCTTTGTTCTAGTGTTGGTAAGTCAATTTCCTTTAGTCTCTCCTCGTATGTCAATCCCTCCAGCTCTGGAACCATTTTTGTTGCCATCTTTTGTATTCTTTCTAGTTTCTTTATGTGTTTCTTCTTATGGGGAGACCATACTGCCTCTGCATATGTGTGTGTGTGTGTGTGTGTGTGTAAGATTGACTGACTGATGAATGAATAACTGAGATTAAGTAAATAACTTCCTGATGGAGTGGATGATTGACTTGGCAACTTGTAGCTTTACTCTCAGCCATTTCAAGTTCCCGACTGATGTACAGTGAAGGTCGTGGCAGCCAATCAGAGAGTGTACTGAAACTCCTGCTGTGAGCTACTCCTGAGGGCCAAGACCTGCACCCTGACCACTCCACCTCCATGGTGTTGTGGACTCGCTCAGTATGAATATATTACATTGTCAATATCTAGATAGGCAGGCAATGTGTGTGTGTTTTGTTTTTCTATGTAATATTATAAGTACTCTCTCTCTCTCTCTCTCTCCCTTCTACTTCTAATTTCTTCTCCATTTTCCTCCACTTACCTCCTTCCTCTTCCTTACCTCCTTCCATTTGGTTCTCTTTCTCTTCCTCTGATCAGCACATTTTCTCTTCCTTCTTGCTCTTCCTCTCATTT
This sequence comes from Eriocheir sinensis, assembly GCF_024679095.1. NCBI lineage: Eukaryota > Metazoa > Arthropoda > Malacostraca > Decapoda > Varunidae > Eriocheir > Eriocheir sinensis. Next base: position 15,304,416 of record NC_066539.1, on the reverse strand, counting down.
CTCTTTTTTAGCATAGTTTCTCCTCCTCCTTCTGTTATTGCATCTTCTTCCTGTTCTTCATTTGGTATAGGTCTCTCTCTCTCTCTCCAATCCATTAATATAGTTATTCTCCTCAGGTGTATGTTGATGCAGGACCAAGAAGAAGAAGAAGAGGAGGAGGAAAAGGAAAAGGAAGATGATGATGATAAAAGGCAACAGGAAGATCAGAAGAAGACGAGGAGAAAGAATGGAAGAAGAAGAGGAGGAGGAAGAATGGAAGAAGAACAACAAGAGGAGGAGGAAGAATGGAAGAAGAAGAGAAGAGTACACACTCACACACATATATATGACAAACACCTATTTCTTTATATTTTTCACTTTTATTAGTTCATACAACTTACATATACAATACATATTATACAGTAGTGAGAGAGACACTCGAGAGGTGAGATAGAGAGAGGTGCCCCCCCCCCCCCTTCTCTCTCTCTCTCTCTCTCTCTCTCTCTCTCTCTCTCTCTCTCTCTCTCTCTCACCTCACCACAGCTCACAGGACCCCACAGTATGTTGACAACCCCCAGACACATACCCCCCAGTCTCATGAAGGACCCCCTTCTCCCTCCCTCTCCCCCTACCCAACATAGTACTTACATAGCCACATAGCCTTATCAATTTTACTATGTATATGTATGTATGTGTGTTTTTCTATTAATAAAAAGTTAATTTGTAATGTTTGTATGTTATATTCCTATGAGAGAGAGGAAAAGGTAAAGAGGGAGAGAGAGAGAGAACGAAATGAGAAGCAAATGAGAGAGAGAGATGAGAAAAGGAAAAGAAATAATGAAAGAACAGAAGAAATTTACTGATAAAAGAGAGAGAGAAAGGTATCAGAAGGGAGGGAGAGAGAGAGAGAGGCAAGGTAAGGTAATAATATTGAATAGTAATAGTGTCTCAACTAACCTACTATCTTACTATGGGGTGACAGTAAGAGATGACCAGAGAGAGAGGAGATGTTAAGGCAAGGCAAGGCAAGATAGTGTCTTAACTAACTATGGAATGACTAAGAGATGACCAGAGAGAGAGAGGTAAGGTAAGGCAGGGTAGGGTAAGATAAGAAGATACAAACAAAATAAACTCAACTGTATGTACGTACAGGTTATGACGACATAAGAAACAAATTTAAATTACATCAAACTTCTCACAACACACAAAAAATAATTGCAGAATCACTACTTTTCGGTGAACAAAGAATCAAAGATATACAAGAAAGAAAAGAATATATCAAAACTATCTGGAAAACAAGACAGAGAAAAACACGGGAACTGCAGCACAACTAAAGAAACAGCCTAGTAGGAGCCGAGGCCAAGGCTTATCCCACACCTACTACTGAACTGAACTGATGTTCTTATGCTCCTCCCCAGTCAAAATACATCTTCCCTTCCTTCCTTTCCTCCCCAGTCAAAATACATCTTCCCTTCCTTCCTTTCCTCCCCAGCCAAAATACATCTTCGCTTCCTTCCTTCCTCCTCCCCATTCTGTTCTCCCTTTCTTCCTTTCCTCCCCAGTCAAAATACATCTTCCCTTCCTTCCTTCCTCCTCCCCATTCTGGCCTCCCTTCCTTCCTTTCCTCCCCAGTCAAAATACATCGGTAAATGTTCATAGAGTTGCCCATCTCACTGTGGTACTTCTCACCCTAATGATGGGTTAGATCTCACAATTCTATGCATTTTGAACCCCATTTATATGCCTTGCATATTGATAGAAACACTGCTAGTGATTTTTGAAAAGTTAGTGAGTTTTTTGCGGCCGCCTCGGGGCGTCACGGGGATGACTGGGATACTTTGTTCCCCGTCTCTTCTCACACTTCCCATCAGTTAGATCTCATTATTCTACGCATTTTGAACCCCATTTATGTGCGCGGCAAACTGTTAGAAACGCCGCTAGCGATTTTTGAAAAGTTAGTGAGTTTTTTGCAGCCGCCTCGTGGCATTGACACGTTGGTGCCGCCGCTGCTGCCGCATAATAGCTTGCATTCATTACCTACATTATGAAACATCACTAGGTCTTCATATATCTTCTCTACAAATGCTTGGTTTGCAATGGTACGCTAGGTCAGCGATTAGCCCACGCATGTGAGACCAGGTCTACCACGCGTGGTTATTTATCTTTTTTAGAACACGGAGACCAACGGCTGCCGTGCTGTGAGCGGCGGCACCGACGCTCAACGTCAGCGGCCTCATGCTTTTTCATTTGGAGTTTTTTTCTTCGGAAACTACTAAAAAAGAGACTTATTGCAATTTCATCATCAGCCGCTGCAGCTGCAAAATAGCTCGCAGAGGGTTTAGGGTGGGGGAACATATTTAAACTAACCCAACCAAACTTTACGACCTACTAACGGGGGGGCTGCGCCCCTCTCGACCCCCCCCCTTCTAACCAGGGGGGGTTATGCCCCCCCCCTGGACCCCCCCACATGTATATGTGACTTATTTCAGCGAGGAGGTATTTCTCGCAACACCGGCTGCAGCGTTGTCGCGGCCGTCGCCAGAGGAGGCGACGCACTTTCATAAACATTATCCCCTATTTTCAAGAGTAAAGAAAAGTCCTTGAATTGGATTTTCAAAGCGTTTCCATGACTGCTGAGGGTTTGTAGAAAAGATATATGAAGAGATACTGATGTTTCATAAGGTAGGTAATGAAATACTGGCACGGACCTAAAACGAACCTCCCATAACCCACTTAGCCAGTGGGGTACCTCTTTGGCCGACTCGGTAAGGAGTGGCTCTCCCATCACGCATAGTCGCTGCACTACATAACCAACTCACTAACTTTTCAAAAATCGCTTGCAGCGTTTCTATCAATTTGCGAGGCATATATATGTAGTTCAAAATGCATAGAATTATGAGATCTAGCCCATGGTTAGGGTGAGAAGTACCACAGTGAGATGGGCAACCCTCTGAACATTTACCAATACATCTTCCCTTCCTTCTTTCCTCCTCCCCATTCTGTCCTCCCTTCCTTCCTTTCCTCCCCAGTCAAAATACATCTTCCCATCCTCCCTCCTCCTCCCCATTCTGTCCTCTCTGCCTTCCTTTCCTCCCCAGTCAAAATACATCTCCCCTTCCTTCCTTCCTCCTCCCCATTCTGTCCTTCCTTCCTTCCTTTCCTCCCCAGTCAAAATACATCTCCCCTTCCTTCCTTCCTCCTCCCCATTCTGTCCTCCCTTCCTTCCTTTCCTCCCCAGTCAACGTACATCTTCCCTTCCCTCCCTCCTCCTCCCCATTCTGTCCTCCCTTCCTTCCTTTCCTCTCCAGTCAAAATACATCTTCCTTCCTTCCTTCCTCCTCCCCATTCTGTCCTCCCTGCCTTCCTTTCCTCCCCAGTCAAAATACATCTTCCCTTCCTTCCTTCCTCCTCCCCATTCTGTCCTCCCTGCCTTCCTTTCCTCCCCAGTCAAAATACATCTTCCCTTCCTTCCTTCCTCCTCCCCATTCTGTCCTCCATGCCTTCCTTTCCTCCCCAGTCAAAATACATCTTCCCTTCCCTCCCTCCTCCTCCCCATTCTGTCCTCCATGCCTTCCTTTCCTCCCCAGTCAAAATACATCTTCCCTTCCTTCCTTCCTCCTCCCCATTCTGTCCTCCCTTCCTTCCTTTCCTCCCCAGTCAAAATACATCTTCCTTCCCTCCCTCCTCCTCCCCATTCTGTCCTCCCTTCCTTCCTTTCCTCCCTAGTCAAAATACATCTTCCTTCCCTCCCTCTCCCCTTCGCTGTCCACCCTCGATGAAATTCCTCCCCAGCTCCCATCTCTCTCCCTCCTCCACCATGGCGCTTGTTTTCCCCCTATTTTCTCCTCTTCCACAGCCTCCACATGCTTCCTCCACTCACCACAGACGGCATGGAGTGACTTCTCCAACACGGCACTCGTCTCGCTCATCTTGGCGACGTAAAACACAGGTAAAAAGGTAGAAATATGGACTCGGCGGGATTTGTATTGGTTCCCGCCTCTTGGTCTCGGCCTGGGACTGGGTCTTAGGGCTCGGTACCCCCTTATCTTGGCCTTATTCCTCCTCCTATTCGTCCTCTGTACTGCTTTTTCACCTGTTTACCTTTCATTGGTGTTACGTTATTTGTGTTCTTTCACTAAAAGGCACAATATTTACCATGGCCGGGGAAATAAAGCGTTTTGTGGGTGTCTTTGGCGGTCTCATAGCTTCACCCTTATATATTGCCATTTTCCTCTTCATTCTGGAGATAAATCACATTGTATAATTAAACCAAATCTTTTTCCATACCAACCAGCTCACAAAACCTAAAAATAATACTAAAAACCGGCACTGAATCATGAAATAGCGATTATGGCGTCATTCTGTGGACTCTATCAGGCTATAGAGCGTCTGGGAGATGGAGAAGACATGGCGCTCCTCTGAAATATTTAACTGTTTTCCTTCACATCCCTTTCAGTAGTTTTGCTCATTAAGTTAAATTATCCTTAAAACTCATACAGTTCACCACCCATTTTGACACCCGCAACATGCATGTAAAGTAATACTATTTTGAATTATGTCCAAAAGAACGCATTTCATGGCTGTAAACTATACTAAAGAGGTCATCAATAAAAAAATAAAAAATACAAAACATTTAAAATATGTCCGATAATACATGAAAAAGTCTTTGAGTGCAGCCAATGGTATCGTTTACTTCACCCCCCTCTACCTCACCCCCTTACTACCTCCTCCCTCACCCCCCTCCACATTACCCCCTTACCACTCCCCCCTCCCCAAGCACCTTTTATTAAGAAACATTAAAATATCTCCCTTAATTCTCAGCCAATTGGAATTTACTCAACGGGAACAGCTTCAGCGTCACATTTTACATCAGGGGAGTGCCAAAATCACGAGAATTAGTGGCAAATGGCGCGGAAAACAGCTGAAATGTGAGCAAATTTTCGACAGTTGCGCAGAATCATGGTTATATCTACTTTATCCGTTTATCTATCGTAAAACCAAGACAAGAAATACCTTCCCCGAGTCTTTAGCTTCAGTTTGGTGCCCAGGACAAGGAAAATCACTGAGAGATAAAGCCACACTTTGGTAAACTGTGAAACTTTCTTTATATAAACATAACTCAATTATTAATGGAGCTAGACGAATTCTGAAAACAGCAATGGCTTTCTCGTGATCTGGTGCCCATGATAAGACCTGTTACATTAAGAAATACCCCGGAATAAAGGCGTGAGAGGCCGAAAAGGGTTTTGGTATGATTTTACATTATCGCTCATATCTCCGTTTTTTTATGACCTAGAACAAAACCGACACTACCACTGGATGTTTTGTCGTTTCCTCGAGGTGGTGGTACATGTAAAACCCCAAGATAACCATCTTTTTGGAAAAAGGTAGTCACACCCCGTAGAGTTGCATAATCTTTACAGGTCACACACACACGCACACAATCTGCCAAAAAATGAATAAACCATTTATTATTATTATTATTTTAGTTGTAGTAGTAGTAGTAGCAACGAGTAGTAGTAGTAGTAGTAGTACGTAGTATAAAGTAGTAAGTAGTAGTACTTGTAAGTAGTAGTACTTGTAAGTAGTAGTAGTAGTATACTAGTAGCAGTAGTAGTACAATAGTAGTAGTAGTAGTAGTAGTAGTGGGTGGAGGTATCATTTATGTAGTAGTAGTAGTAGTAGTGATCGACTGATTATACTACCACTACTGACTGACTACTACTACTATAGGCTACTGACCACCTGACTGACTGACTGACTGACGCGACTTGCTTTCACCAGTCTCTCTCTCTCTCTCTCTCTCTCTCTCTCTCTCTCTCTCTCTCAAAAATAAGCTCGACCGTCACTTCCTTCAACTTAATATCAACTAGAGTAGAAATGCAACGTTTTGGAGTCTTCTGATTAATGTAAAATCACTTAGGTTTAAGGACAGACCACCAAGTCTGGACCATGGGGTCTGTGTGGTCTGATTTTCTATGTAAATCTATGTAAATCTCTCTCTCTCTCTCTCTCTCTCTCTCTCTCTCTTAGATAGCGTACCTGAGTGCCGAACCGACAGTCACCTTCGGTTCGGCACTCAGGTACGCTATCTAAGAGAGCGCGCAGCAACTCGCACCAACATCCTGCGAGCTCTGTCCAAACAAAACACGGGGGCATCCTATCGTGTCTTACGCGCCTTCTACACACACGCCATACGGTCTATCATAGACTACTGCGCTCCTTGCCTGTGTTCGCTCTCCCCTGCACTCACAAAGAAGTTAGAGGTGGCACAAAATGACGCTCTCCGGGTCATTCTAGGAGCCCCGCCATGGACCCGCCTGACCAACCTTCGCCTGGAAAGTGGCTTCCCATCACTCCACCACCGCATCCTTGCCCGAACATCCACTGTAGTTGGGAAGTTCATGAAGCAGCAACCACACGGCACAGTCTCCACACAGCTGCTTCATGCCTTCCAGAGACCACCACAAGCCACTCCAGACGGGGACTGGATACATGATGCCGCCGACGCAGTCCGTCACTTGGAAGTGGAGAGGCTTGTCTGCAGTGGCCCAGACCTGCCACACCCTGGCTACCACTCCCCTCCACCCTGGGTTCCTGGTCCATTCCAGATGAGCCTCCCTACCACCTCAGCTCCTAGGGCCTCTCACCCCATCACCCTCCGCCAAGAGGCTTTGCAGCGCGTGGCTTCCATGGACGACAGGACTGCCAGCCACTACTACACCGATGGCTCGCTGGGCGCCGATGGGTCTGTGGGGGCTGCCTTTGTGTGCGGAACCCAGACAGGACTGTGGCGCCTGCCACCGCAAGTCTCCATCCTGCAGGCAGAACTGGCAGCCATCCTCTGTGCCCTGCGTCACGCCACTGCCGATATGAACACCACCATCATCATCCACTCCGACTCGCTGTCAGCCCTCAAGGTCCTGCAGGCAATGAGCGTCAGAGACAACACTCGGCTCATAACCACCATCCTCCATGAAGCCAACACCCTTGTCTCACTGGGCAAGAACATCATCCTGGACTGGGTGCCAAGCCACGTTGGTCTGAGAGGGAACGAGAAGGCTGACCGTGCTGCTGCCACGGCTCGGTCCCTTCCACAGATCACCTTCCCCCTTGCCCCCAGCCTGTCCTACATTAAGAACAAAGCATCCCAGGCGGCCCTCTCACTCACCCGACTAGAACACGAGGCCGTCCTGGTTCAGGGCTCTGCCTCTGCCTCGTGGTACAGCACGGCCACCCACCACAAGCCTGTCATACAGCTCCCCAACACCACACCCAACACCATCCTCGCCTCCATCCGCCGCCTCAGACTCGGGTTTGCCTGCTACGAGGAGGTGGCAAACAAGGATACCCCACCCTGCCCCCACTGCTGGCAAGCCACCCGGAAACCTCTGCTGCACTACATACTGGAGTGCCCCCTCACCACCCCGCTGCACCCGCCCGGCCCACAGCTCCACCCTGACGACGACACGGCTCCCCAGACAGCAGCAGAGCGAGTGAGCCTCACCCAAGTCTCCACCCTGGCAGAGGTGGTGGCAAAATTCCCACCTCCTCGATAAGCTGAAAACTGAAGACATCCTCTGACGGGCCCGCCGGCCCGTGCCCTCCCCTGGGAGGACAAATCAACAACAACAACAACTCTCTCTCTCTCAAACCTCAAGTTCAATCACAAGCCTCCCACGTGTGTTTGTTTACATTGGTGGATCAGTCACATCAGCCTCCATATATACCAGTTATAGGCAAGTTGTTGCTGTTACAGGTGTTGTAGCAGGTGTTAGGATCGGGGAAGAAGTGAGGGTGCCTGGAAGAGTGTGGGAGGCTGTGAAACAAGTAAAAGGAGAAAGAGATGACTTGCTGTTGGCTCTCGCCGGCGAGAGCATACAAGCACTCATACTTTCCACGCACCATACGTGACTGGAACATCCTCCCTCATCAGATTTTAGACTGCGGTACAATAGACTCATTCAGAAAACAAATACACATACACACTCACTTGTCACCACAACACACCAACACTAACAATACTCACAGAAGATTCCCTGTAAGAGGCCCTAGTGGTCCTGTGGTTACTTACTTACTTTTGTTACCTTGGTCGATTTTTCCTGTTATTGGCACAGCTGAGGTGGGCCTCCACTGATACCAGGTGCTTCCCCTTCCCCTGCTCTCTGGATGGCTTGAGGCAGGGTGTTGTGGTGGCAGCTTGGGTAGCCTGGTATGGGTGGCTCATCTGGTAGCGTGCTGAGCCACTTGTCCAGTTTATATTTGAAGGACTCTACTGGTAACCCTGTTAGGTCCCTCAAGGCAAGCAGTTAAATCTGGTACCGTTGTTTGTGAAGGAGTTGTGTATTATTGTCTTGACTCTTTGGGTGTTTCCCTGAGTGCCCTTCACATAGCACAACCTTCCTCCCCTTAGATGAACGTTCACCTCCACACCTACATTGAGCACATTCCCTCCAGGATCTTCCAGACATAAATCACTATGTATCTTTCCCTTCTTCTTTGTAGGGAGTATATGTGGAGGTATTTCAGCCTTTCCCAATAGCTTAGGTGTTGTAACCCCTGGTTTAGGGGCCGTATTACAATTCAAATCCGAGAAGTTTCAGGTCCCTACAAAGGTTGGTGTAGGGGCTGTATTACAAGTCCAATCCGAGAAGTTTCAGGTCCCTACAAAGGTTGGTTTAGGGGCCGTATTACAAGTCCAATCCGAGAAGTTTCAGGTCTCTACAAAGCTTGTTTATCTGTACAGGTGGCTTGTAGTGTCTGCGTTCTTCCCTCTCTACCTGCTTCGCCTCTTGTAATAATAATAATAATAATAATAATAGATGGGCATAGAGAATCAAGAAGGGAGAGGAAGAGGAAGAGTAGAAAGAGAATGATTTTATAATATGATCTCTTCTTTTCACAGATGGATTTGGAGGAGGCGAGGACCAAGACAAGAGGAGAGGAGGAGGAGGAGGAAGAGGAGGAGGGAAGACAACACAAGAAGAGAAGGAGAATGATGGAAGAGGAAACCAAACCAGAGGAAGAGAAGGAAGAAATCAAGAGGAGGGAGGAGGAGGAGGAGGACAACTCAGCAAGAATGAAGGAAGTGGAGGAAGTAGAAAAGAGGATGAAAGAAGAAGAAGAGAAGGTAAAGAATGAGGAAGAGGAAGGAAAGGAGGAAAATAAAAGAAAAGCAAACAAAGGGGAAAAGAAAAACATCGGCAAGAAAGAGAAAACGCAAGAAAATGAAGAAAAAATGGAAAAAGAAGAGGAAGACACACAAACGCACGCACACACACCACCTGACCATACAGACACCAAACAAACATCCCCGGCACCAACAAACGCACAAACTCTGTCCAAACGTCAACTCAAGAAGCAACTCAAACGCGCTCGCTGGCTGGAGACGAAAGAAGCAAGGAAAAAACACAAACGGCAGCGTGAAAAGGAAAAGGCTAAGGAACGCAGACTCCAGCATACCCCAGAGAAGTCCCCTCAGCTTAGCCTAGGATTAGAAAATAGCCCTGAACCATCAGATGTACCCAATTCTTCCCCTTCTGCACTCAAAACATTGCGCTGTAACCAAGACCCCAAAGTAGCCCAAAATCTAGCTTCACCAGCCCAAGCAGACCCTAATCTAGCTCCAGCACCCCCAGCCTCCTACACACCCCCAGTAAGTCGGCGATCACTCAAAAAGCACAGTGTAAAAATGTCAGCCAGTCCTTGCAAGTTACGTGTGGCTGTTGACTTATCCTTAGCAGCTCTCATGAACGACCGCAGACTAGGGCAGTGCCTTCGACAAGTTGCCCGATGCTACAGTGCGAACCGCAGAGTGCCGGCACCCTTACAACTGTACGTAACATCGTTTACCGGACGTGCGAAATCTATAATGTCGCAACAAGCGGGTTATGAGAACTGGGATGTGCATTTCCAGACCGAGAGTTACCTGAGTGAGTTCCGCCAATCAGACATCATTTACCTGACATCGGAGAGTACGCATACCCTCCAGACCTTAGATCAGACCAAGGTGTACATAATTGGTGGGTTGGTGGACCATAACAAGCTCAAGGGCCATTGTTACGAGCTCGCTAAGGACCATAAGTTAGCAACAGCAAGGTTGCCGCTAGATCGTTACCTGGATATGAGGACAAGGAAGGTGCTAACGATAGATCAGGTGTTTAGAATATTATTAGGAGTGGCTGGGGGGGGAAGGTGGAGGGAGGTGTTGCTGTCTGTACTACCAGCTAGGAAGGGGGCCAAGGGGAAGGAGGAGGGGGAGGAGGAGGAGGAGGAGAAAGGTGATGATGTCGAGGATGTAGAAGTAAAAAGAGAGAAGCCAAAAGAGGAGGAGGAGGAGGAGGAGAAAGGTAATGATATCCAGAATGAAAACATGAAAAAAGAGAAGGAAGGGAAGGAGGAGGAGAAAGGTAATGATATCCAGAATGAAAACATGAAAAGAGAGAAGAAGGAAGGGAAGGAGGAGGAGGAGGTGGATCACATATTGCTAAAATAATAGAATAGAAGAGAACTCTGCTGTAAAAATCGATGCCACATACACGTTCATACTTTGTGTTCCCCAAAGAAAATACAGAATATGGTTTACCTAGTGTTTGTCTGTCCCATCATTACAAATCTAGAAAACACCCTGAACCACATGGAGAGCTCTGTAAAAACATGTATGATCCTATGTGAGATTGGACAAGAGGGTATTGAATGAGGTGGTGATGGGAATGTGTGGTGTTGAGGATGTGTTGAATGTGCGCCTCAGAACCTCACACCAGGTATTCGTTATATGCGAGGGTTACGTTCTGCAAAAAGCTCGCATAATGTGAATTCGCATATCGAACCACGACACATTTTCGAAGCCTCTAAATATTTATTCCAGCACTGTTTCACAATGATAAAGCACCAAAGATTGCTTCTGGGGAGACACACCCAAAGTTTACGATTTAAGCTGATAATTAGCTACCTGAGGATTAACTTTAGGATCAGAGGGAGGAAAAGTTTAATTATAGGCGAGGAAAGTGCAGGGAAACATTTGTACCCGCCGCCCTCTAGTGCGATTCGGCCACCATACCTCACCAACCAGTCACACACGCACCACTGCTCTCCTAATAGCGAATTTTTCTCGCATAAAACGAATACTTGGCACATTTAGCTTAGTCGCATATGAGCGAATTCGCATATTTTGAACTTGCATATATCGAATACCCGGTGTACTCAGTGCATTGTACAATCGTGTCTTGGTTTACGAACAAAATAATAAAAATGGCTTGGCTTATGAGTGGTGACTTGGTGTATGAGCGTCCTGGTTGTACAAGTCAGAGATGCGAACGTGTAGTAAAATTACTTTTATTACGTATGAAATAACAATGATTTTTGTTAATATTTTTTGTGATATGGAACACATTAATGGGATTCACATTAATTTAAATGGAGAAGTTTGCTTTGGTTTATGAGGTTTTTTGGTTTGCGAGCAAAATTCTGGAACAAATTAAACCGTGGCATAATTGTATTTGCTGATTTCTGACCCAAAACCATCGCCCCCATACAGACTGTTATTCATCTTGAGTCATTGTTAAAGCGTCCATGACTGATGTCTTCCTGCAGTAATTATTGGGCAGAAGCCAAAAAGTACAGTGTTCTGAGAGGCTTGGCAGCACCACAACAGGACTCAACAGGCTACTCATCAAAATTTGTTGACTACTTAATTATTATAAGGCTTGGTATAAAAAGAATTGGAAGAAGGAAGGAATGATATGATGTGGGTGGGAGTTTATGGAAAGGAGCAGAGCATAGTAAGCAGGTGGAAGAGGAGGGATTAGGAGCCCCTTGGAGCACAGCAGTAGAGGCCATAAGAGAGGACATGGGCTAGAAAACCTTCAAAGCAAGAATTGTGGAAGGTTTACATAAGTTAGCTCAAGGAAGATGTAAAGCTAACAAAGAAAGATGGGCAAAGAAAATAATACAGGGGTGGAAAAGGAGAGAAACGTAATAATATCCAGAATTAAAACATGGAGAGAAGGAAGAGGAGGTGAATCACATATTGCTAAAAGAAGAGAAGAGAACTCTGCTGTAAAAATCAATGCCACATACACGTTCATACCCTGTTTGCTTCCCCAAAGAATATACAGAATACGGTTTACCCAGTGTTTGCCTGTCCCACCATTATAAGTCTAGACAACACCCTGAACCATATGGAGAGCTGAAAATTTAACCTGGTAGCAGCAGGGATCATGTATCTTAATGGTCCCCCTAAGCGAGAAAAATGAGAAAAAATCACCTCACACAAACCATTTCAAAATATATATCAAAGCATTTGTAATCACATTATGTATCATCTATTTTGGGAGGTTTAAATCACGGCACAAAAATGGCCTGTCGCTGCTACACGGTAAAGCCACAAATTTGGCCCGTCGCTGCTACACGGTAAAGCCACAAATTTGGCCAGTCGCTGCTACACGGTAAAGCCACAAATTTGGCCAGTCGCTGCTACACGGTAAAGCCACAAATTTGGCCAGTCGCTGCTACACGGTAAAGCCACAAATTTGGCCAGTCACTGCTACACGGTAAAGCCACAAATTTGGCCAGTCGCTGCTACACGGTAAAGCCACAAATTTGGCCAGTCGCTGCTACACGGTAAAGCCACAAATTTGGCCAGTCACTGCTACATGGTAAAGCCACAAATTGGCCAGTCACTGCTACACGGTAAAGCCACAAATTTGGCCAGTTGCTGCTACACGGTAAAGCCACAAATTTGGCCAGTCACTGCTACACGGTAAAGCCACAAATTTGGCCCATCGCTGCTACTAGGTTAACGGTGACAGTTCTAGACAAAGAGGAATGGAATACGAGGATAGAGGAGGACAACGCAGTATGCTTGGCTGTTAATGGTGTTAGGGCTGTGGAGAGACAAAAATGAAATGGGAAGAATTGTTAAGCTATTACAAAAGTGTTCCTGACAGTGCTGGGAAAATAGGGCCGGCACTAATTCTTCAATAAAGATCCAAAGATTAAGACAGAAAATAAGTCATTCAAGAAAGGAAATAAAAAAATATGAAAATTTCAGTTCCATAGTGTATTATAGTAAGGAAGGATAAGGGCAAGATAAAGATAGAAGATAAATGATTCAAGCAAGAAAATAAAGAAATAAAAGGTGAAAATCATATAATAATTAAAAATAAAGATAGAAATACAAGGATAGAAGATTAGAAATGAGAGAAAATAAGTGATTCAAGCATGAAAATAAAGAAATAAAATGTAAAAATCATAGTAAGTAAAGATAAAGGAGAGAAAATAATTGATTCAAGCAAGAAAATAAGGAAATAAAATGTAAAAGGAGAGAAAATAATTGATTCAAGCAAGAAAATAAGGAAATAAAATGTAAAAATCATAGTAAGTAAAGATAAAGGAGAGAAAATAAAGAAATAAAATATAAAAATCATAGTAAGTAGTAAAAATCATAGTAAGTAAAGATAAAGGAGAAAATAAGTGATTCAAGCAAGAAAATAAGGAAATAAAATGTAAAAATCATAGTAAGTAAAGATAAAGGAGAAAATAAGTGATTCAAGCAAGAAAATAAGGAAATAAAATGTAAAAATCATAGTAAGTAGTAAAAATCATAGTAAGTAAAAATAAAGGAGAGAAAATAAGTGATTCAAGCAAGAAAATATAGAAATAAAATGTAAAAATCATAGTAAGTAAAGATAAAGGAGAGAAAATAAGTGATTCAAGCAAGAAAATATAGAAATAAAATGTAAAAATCATAGTAAGTAGTAAAAATCATAGTAAGTAAAAATAAAGGAGAGAAAATAAGTGATTCAAGCAAGAAAATATAGAAATAAAATGTAAAAATCATAGTAAGTAAAGATAAAGGAGAGAAAATAAGTGATTCAAGCAAGAAAATAAGAAAAAAAGAAAATCATAGTAAGTAAAGATAAAGGAGAGAAAATAAGTGATTCAAGCAAGAAAATAAGGAAATAAAATGTAAAAATCATAGTAAGTAGTAAAAATCATAGTAAGTAAAGATAAAGGAGAGAAAATAAGTGATTCAAGCAAGAAAATATAGAAATAAAATGTAAAAATCATAGTAAGTAAAAATAAAGGAGAGAAAATAAGTGATTCAAGCAAGAAAATAGAAATAAAATGTAAAAATCATAGTAAGTAAAGATAAAGGAGAGAAAATAAGTGATTCAAGCAAGAAAATAGAAATAAAATGTAAAAATCATAGTAAGTAAAGATAAAGGAGAGAAAATAAGTGATTCAAGCAAGAAAATATAGAAATAAAATGTAAAAATCATAGTAAGTAAAGATAAAGGAGAGAAAATAAGTGATTCAAGCAAGAAAATATAGAAATAAAATGTAAAAATCATAGTAAGTAAAGATAAAGGAGAGAAAATAAGTGATTCAAGCAAGAAAATATAGAAATAAAATGTAAAAATCATAGTAAGTAAAGATAAAGGAGAGAAAATAAGTGATTCAAGCAAGAAAATAAGGAAATAAAATGTAAAAATCATAGTAAGTAGTAAAAATCATAGTAAGTAAAAATAAAGGAGAGAAAATAAGTGATTCAAGCAAGAAAATATAGAAATAAAATGTAAAAATCATAGTAAGTAAAGATAAAGGAGAGAAAATAAGTGATTCAAGCAAGAAAATAAGAAAAAAAGAAAATCATAGTAAGTAAAGATAAAGGTTAGATTAGAAAAAAATGTTTAAAATAAGCGATTCAAGCAAGAAAATATACAATTGCTTTTGCATAAATTTCAGTACGTATAAGGCATAACCCTTCCAGCAAGCATGGAGTGTATGGGAGAATGCAATACAGACATAGTCAAGAACCAGCCATTTTGACCTTATACAAACATTCCATTCTTCATTTCCTGCTGCGTATAATTACTCTTGTATAAATTTCAGTACGTATAGCCCTTCCTGCAAGCATGGAGTGCATAAAAGAATGCAATACAAACATGCATCGTAGAGAACCATCCCTTTCGACCTTATATACTAACCTTAATCATTTTCCTGTAATATATATTAGTTTGTGTATAGAAATCATCACATATAACCCTTCCTGCACACATACAATCATATGTCATCAAGAATCATCCCTAAGGAAACAGAAGGCATTTTAATCAACCATTTTTCGTTACGTATATTTACTTGCGTTTAGAAATCATCACTTATAACCCTTACTGCAGACATTCAACCATACATCAAGGATCAGCCCTCTCAACCGTATGTGTGTGTCTTCGTATGGCGGAGACACTGTATAACGGGGTGTATGGTACTGCGCGTGTGTTCGTGTGTTGACTTTATTTCCACACCACCTTGATTTGAGGTAAAAGTCTTGGCGCGTTTTTTTTTTTCAAGAGGTGTCCCCCGTAGGCCTAATCCTCTTATTTGGTCAGGAAATTAATTGTTATGAAAGAGTGCACGTTGTTATAAAAGCACATGGGGTTGTAACAAAAGAGTACAGAATTATTTTGAAAGCATACGTGGTTGTAACGAAAGTGCGCGGTGTTGTAACAAAAGCTTGCGGGGTTGTTTCGATCAACAGTGTATGGGTTTGTTGCAATACCCAAAATCCGTAGAAATTGTAAATAGCCGTAGCAGCAAATACTGTCATGCAGAAACCATATATAGTTGTTAATAGCAGCAGCAGCAGCAAAAAGGTTAATGTGAATAGTCGAAGAGGAAGTTAGGTTTGGCATTCAAAAGCCATAGATGTTGTTAATAGCCAATCGCAGCAGCACCAAAGCTGTTACGATACTACCATTATGCCAGATTAATACGCTTCCCATATGTATTTTCCCATAGCACGTACTTAAAATATATTCCACTAGTAGACATGTAAATATAAACATCTCATTCTTCATTTCCCTGTTATGTATATTAGTTTATGTATAGAAATCATCACGTATAACCCTTCCTGCAGACCTACAATCATATGTCATCAAGAATCGTCCCTAAGGAAATCAGAAAGCATTTTAACCAACCTTTTTTCGTTACGTATATTTACTTGCGTATAGAAATCATCACGTATAACCCTTACTGCAGACACTGTATAACAGGTCGTTTGGTACCGTGTGTCATTGCCACAGTACGAGGAGCAACAACACAAAGCAGATTTTATCTATAGCGCGTGCCAGTTCCTACGACTTTTGCTTGGCCCATGCTGCCCCCCAGTGCTTCTCTTAAATGGAGATGCTGAAATTGGGGTATATTAAAGGTCTGGGCAGTACATGGGTAGCAGAAGTAAGGGTTGCGATAGCCGGAGCAGCAGTGCACACTTATAAATATATAACCTGAGACGTTACATTTAAATACATATCCTTCATAGATGCGTAAACATATCGCGTAGTACATACATGCATGAAAATATAACCCGGTACTTTAAGTTTTGAAAATATTCCTTACAACACACTTAGATATATACATATACGTCAGAACCTTTCCACTTCATTCTTCTTATGTATAGTTTAGTCGATACTTATATATTCCCATGTACCTTAATATTCCTTGGTAACTTGTCGTAAGACGTATAACCCAGATGGCAGGGAATTGGTACCAGGGAGACTGGGGGAAATAAGCTGCTGTTCAAGGCAAGGACTGGAACAACAAGTAAAGGAGAGAAGCAGAGATGAGCAGGATCAAAACTGCAGCATTTGTATAGGGGAAAAAGAAACAAAAGAGCACCTGACAGTGGCCTGTGACAGGTATGAAGAGGAGAGGCAAAGGGTATTAGCATCTGTGGTGGAGATCGAGGAAGAGGAGTGGCATAGCAGAGTGGAGGAGGAAGACGGAGGAATAAGTACCGTGTTAGGACCATATGGATGTAAAGAGGAAGCAGTGAAATTAATACCTCAAAAATTTTCTTGGCATGTTGCTGCAAAACAAGATCTGAGCAGAGAAAGTTGAGTGAAAAATGTAATAGTGGAAAATAGCAAAAGCGCATAGGCAAGCAAATCAGGGAAAGAAATGGACAGAAAACCTAAGTTCAGGATGAAGTGCTCAGTATTACAAGTGAATAAGGGGCAAGCCAAGGCAAGGGAAGGGCAAGGCAGGGCAAGGCAAAGGGAAGGACAGGGCAAGGCAAGGGAAGGTCAGGGCAAGGGAAGGACAAGGCAAGGGAGACCAACGCACAGGGCTATATATGGCCAGCCAAGAAGGCGAGACACACAGGGCTGGCCAGCCAAGAAGGCAAGGTCAGGGAACGCACAGGGCCAGCCAGCCAAGAAGACGAGACGCACAGGGCTGGCAGCCAAGGCAGGACAAGGCAAGGGAAGGGCAGGGCAAGGGAAGGGCTGGGCAAGGGAAGGGAAGGGCAGGACAAGGGAAGGTCAGGGCAAGGGAAGGACAAGGCAAGGGAGACCAACGCACATGGCTATATATGGCCAGCCAAGAAGACGAGACGCACAGGGCTGGCCAGCCAAGAAGGCAAGGTCATGGAACGCACAAGGCCAGCCAGCCAAGAAGGCGAGACGCACAGGGCTGGCAGCCAAGGCAGGACAGGGCAAGGGAAGGGCTGGGCAAGGCAAGGCAAGGCAATTAAATCAAGGCAAGGCAAGGCAATTAAGTCAAGGCTTAAGCATTCATCCTGAACTTAGGTTTTCTGTCCTTTTCTTTCCCTGATTTGCCTGCCTATGCACTTTTGCTATTTTCCACTATTACACTTTTCACTCAACTTTCACTACATATTCAGATCTTTTTTCCCCAGCAACATGCCGAGAAAATTTTTGAGTGCAAGGGAAAGGCAAGGCAAGGCAAGGGCACCACCACCACCACCACTATCACTTACCACCACCACCACCACCACCACTATCACTTATCACCACCATCACGTACCACCACCACCACCACCACCACCATCACGTACCACCACCACCACCACCACCACCACCACCACCATTATCACGTACCACCACCACCACTATCACGTACCACCACCACCACCACCACTATCACATACCACCACTATCACGTACCACCACCACCACCACCACCACCACCATTATCACGTACCACCACCACCACTATCACGTACCACCACCACCACCACCACTATCACGTACCACCACCACCACCACTATCATGTACCACCACCACCACCACCATCATGTACCACCACCACCACCACCACGTACCACCACCACCACCACTATCACATACCACCACCACCACCACCATGTACCACCACCACCACCACCACCACTATCACGTACTGCCACCACCACCACCACTATCACGTACCACCACCACTATCATGTACCACCACCATCACCACTATCATGTACCACCACCACCACCACCACCACTATCATGTACCACCATCACTACCACGTACCACCACCACCATAAAAACACGAGGTCCCACCATAAAAACACCGGGTCCCACCATAAAAACACACCAGGTCCCACAAAAAACACACCAGGTCCCACCATAAAAACACACCAGGTCCCACCATAAAAACACACCAGGTCCCACCATAAAAACACCAGGACCCACAAAAAAACACCAGGACCCACAAAAAAACACCAGGACCCACACAAAAACACCAGGACCCACACAAAAACACCAGGACCCACACAAAAACACCAGGACCCACACAAAAAAACACCAGGTCCCACCATAAAAACACACCAGGTCCCACAAAAAAAATACCGGTCCCACCATAAAAACATAAGGTCCCACCATAAAAACACGAGTTCCCACCTAAAAACACCAGGTCCACAACAAAAAAATCAGGCCCCACAAAAAAACCAGGCCCCACAAAAAAAAAAAACACCAGGCCACAAAAAAAAACCACCAGGCCACACAAAAAAAACACCAACCAGGCCACAAAAAAAACACCAACCAGGCCACACAAAAAACACCAACCAGGCCACACAAAAAACACCAACCAGGCCACACCAAAAAAAAAAACAGGCCCCACAAAAAAAGAACACCAGGCCCCACAAAAAAAAGAACACCAGGCCCCACAAAAAAAGAACACCAGGCCCCACAGAAAAAAAGAACACCAGGCCCCACAGAAAAAAAGAACACCAGGCCCCACAGAAAAAAAGAACACCAGGCCCCACAGAAAAAAAGAACACCAGGCCCCACAATAAAAAAGAACACCAGGCCCCACAATAAAAAAGAACACCAGGTCCCACCAGAAAAACACCAGGTCCCACCAGAAAAACACCAGGTCCCACCACAAGAAAAAAAACACCATGGCCCACCAAAAAAAACACCAGGGCCCACCAAAAAAACATCATGCCCTACCAAAAAAAAAAAACACCAGGGCCCACCACACCCACACCCACACAGTATAGATGGGCCCATAACACCCACACAGTAACAGATGGGCCCATAACACCCACACCCACACAGTAACAGATGGGCCCATAACACCCACACCCACACAGTAACAGATGGGCCCATAACACACCAGCCCATACAGTAACAGATGGGCCCATAACACCCACACCCACACAGTAACAGATGGGCCCATAACACCCACACCCACACAGTAACAGATGGGCCCATAACACCCACACCCACACAGTAACAGATGGGCCCATAACACCCACACCCACACAGTAACAGATGGGCCCATAACACACCCGCCCATACAGTAACAGATGGGCCACTAACACACCCACCTACACAGCAAGTTTTACAAAGACACACGGAAGGAAAGAGGTTGGAGGTAGTGTCTCCAGGAAAGGCAGACAGCGAAAGCGTGAACCTCTGAATCAGCTACCTAACGTCACCTTCTGAGGGAAATAAACCGAGACGTGCGAAGCGAATCCGAAACGAGCGATCCAGAGGGAACGAAACACATGAGCGGGAGCGAACCACCTATCATACACAAACTACCTCCTCCCTTCTCCTTTGTTGTTTACTTGCAACAATAAACTATCAATCAATCAATCAATTATTCACCACACAACCATAACAAACAAACATCACTACCCTTCTCCTTTGTTGTTTACTTGCAACAATATACTATCAATGAATCAATCAAGCTAACTACCCACATGCTGTCCTAAAGACCACCTGAACTCCAGATTCTCTAAATGAGGATACGATGTGCCGACCAAGAAACATAAGAACGAATGAAAAGTAACCAATCACAATCAGGAATGTTGGGGCAAGAAAGGTAAACCACAAAGGGTCACTGGCAGGACACGACACATCACAAATAAGGTCACAATGTATCAACTATTGCCGCGGGGGATGCCATTACAGTGTTATCTCTCCCATCTCACTGCAGAGGTGTTTCGGTTCAGGCCGGACTGGAGTGGGTGGGAGTAGGGGAGAGCCGGTATGATTCAGACACTTTTTAGAAAAATATTTTTAGAAAAAGAAGTTTAAGTAGTAGTGTAATTTTGTTGATCTCAAAATGTTCCTCCATCCTTTGGCTCTTTCGGCTGCTAATATGACACTCGTAGCTATTTCCAGTTTTCAGATGTAGGTGATGAAAGACAAGTTTCTAAATCGTCCGAACCATCCCCACCCGTGCTGATGGTTCGGCCAGGGAGGTGGGATGGTACGGACACTCAAATACTCGCCGTAATATTAATATAATTTAAGTTTGATTGGCTAATAAACAAGATTATATCTTCTACAAAACATTTATATGAGGACAAAGTATCCTCTCAATATTTAAAGGGGAAAAAATAAAAGGAGAACTACAAGAAATATCTCAAAACTTTGGTATTATGGCTTCCTTCTCTTTTCACAAGCATAATATCTGAATATAAATCAACCAAATTAACTTTTTTTATAACCGTTGCAACACCTATAATGTTTAAATTGATATAAATTTTATAAAAATCATGAAACAATCAACCGTCCGAATCATCACGACTCTATAAAAAGAAAACGTGTGGTCACACTCCTTTTCCAGCACGAGAGCCTCGGTGAGTCGGTGGTGATCGTGTTATGCGGCAACACCTTCGCCGGGCATCGCTGCGTCACCGAAATAATTTACATCTCGCTAATTGGTACGTTTTTGAAGCGAGAGCTCACGATACACCCTGAAAATATTACATACGAGATGCAAAAAAACATAAATTAGGACTTGCATCGAAAATAACAGCTCTGAGGGCGTGGTTATCCCTTTGTGCGCCAAGGCAACAAAGTTTTGCACATTTGTAGTGACACGACTAGCCTGATGGGCGAGCCTCCCATAACCCACTGAGCCAGGGGGGTATACTACAGTCCCTTATGTCTGCTCCCTTGACTAAATCAAGGCCTTTATTATTTTTTTTAGCACTTGTCCCCTACCATTGTATCTTTTTAGTTTCCTGGTGCTATTTACATATGTATCCTTTGTTGTATAATCACACTCTGTCCTGCCTGGGGGTTGGGATGGCATGCTCCTCCCTTCTCCTTTGTTGTTTTACTTGCAACAATAAACTATCAATCAATCAATCATTATTATTATTATTAGTAGTAATTAACGTGGTAGAGGTAGCAATACTAAATGCATTAATAATTAATCCATCATTTCTTGTAATATTTATTCTTAATTGCTTTGCATATTTCAAGCTAAGTGGTTAGTAAGTTGGTCATTCAGTCAGTTAATTTGTTGTTTGTTAGTTAGCTTATTCAGTATTAATCACTCTGCTGTATATTTTCTCTATTCATCAACTATACTCTTTCTACCTCTCTCCTACACCCCGCCAACAGTGGAAGAAGTGGGCGAGTTTCTGGGTGAGGGCGCCGCGGTGGTGCTGGATGGGTGGAGGCACAGCACTCACCGGCGGGCCTGACGCTCACCGCCTCCTTCAGTGTCGGCAGGATACGTGAGCTGCACGCTGACGCCATCCTCGCCCTGGTAGGTGGGTAGGATGGGGGATGGGGGAGAGGGAAGTCTGAATGGAAGATGGTGAGAGACGGGAAGGATGGGCTGCATTGAGGCTGCCTTGGGTAGAGGGAGGGAAATGGATTGGAAGGAAGGATGTTTGGACTGATTTCTGTGCTCCAAATTTTGTCTGTTGGTTCATGTATCCATTAAAACTGGGTCCATTGAATCGAGGGTCGAGTGTATATAACGACTACTGGTAATCCAAATTGCAATAATCAGAGGGCTGTTTTATATAGTACTTGCACGCCCACCTACCCCTGTTATGTTTTTGTATTAACCACATTTGAGTGGCATGACCCTGAGACAGCTGGGCTTTCATGCTCTTAGGAGAAGCAATTTATGGAACTGCACAGTAGTAGTAGACAGATACAAATCATATTCTGCTGTTATTCATATGTGTTGATTTTATTGCATTGAGTATTTTCATTTATTATTTTGCAACAAACCCATGTTCAGAACTAGTTGGTTGTCTGGCTATTCATGGCCTATGAAACCAGTGCATGGTTTTCAGGATGAAAAATAATGTTTTTTTGTAGTTTTCAAAAAGCAATAAACCAGGAATTAGTTTTAAGTAAGTGTTAATATTTTTTGCCTCTGGTTGTTGTTGGTGATTCCTAGGCTGCCTGCCCGAACAGCCCAGCGCACGCACTCACATTAGATGTTATTTATAAAACCCGTTTTTAAAACTAGACTTGAAACTGTTCTTTGTTGCTCTGTAGTACTACAAGAATAACCTTTGTAACAGTCTAAGTTATGTGATTTAAGAATGTAATTTCTTTACTACCTCATCACCTGAATAAATTACTTAAAATCCCATACAATGCCTCAATCTTGCTTCAAAACATTTAAAATAAAAATAAAATTCACACATACAGCAGCTACAACTTCCTCACCTACTGAGCACTAAACTTCAGTGAACAAGGTCAGATTTCAGTAAGGAAACACTTGGAACATTAAGATTTTTATTGTCATAAGTTGAATTTTTCAACAATCATAGCTGGCACTACATCATGGAGTGTTGGCTATTCTTTAGCTAGAGCCTCGTCTCCCTGTCACCAGTACTGCCAGGCCAGCTGAAACAGATCAAAGACAACATTAGAGTAAAGGCAGTGACTATAAATAATAGTTTGTAGGTTATTTCCTCATAAAGACTAATCACAATCGTCATGGTCACTCCACGATAGGGGCGAAAATTTGTAATCATGAAAACAGGAAAAATGCTGATTAATGTATACACTAGTGTAAAAGATCCGCCAGAAAAGATCCTTGAGAAAAAGGATTATCTGCAAAGGTTAACCCTTAAACTTGGGACTCTTTTTCAAACTGGTCCAATAAATAATGGAAATAAAAGAAAGTTGTAGCTGTAAAAGTTAACCCTTAAACTTGGGAACTTTTTTCACACTAGCATATACAGTAAACAGATAGAAAAGATTTGAAAATACATACCAATATAGAAGTGGCTGCTTTGAACACCTCTTCCATTCATCTCTGCCACTATCTGGGGGTTAAAGGAGACACATTAGAGGGGCAAAAAGTTGGCACACACTGAACCTGAAGGAAGTGCCTCAGATATTTGTGTTCTCCAGGGTGATGCAGAACAGGTCTGTGAATTTTATCATCATACAAGTCCAGATCGTTAATAAGTGACGGATGAAAAGTAGAATAATGCTCCGCAGTTTAAGAATACTCATTTTTTTATCAACTTCAAATAGCCGTACACACCTTCCTTTCCGAGGGAGCAGGACAGGAGGGAAAGGCAAGTCAACCGTTCTACTCAATGGCTGCTACCACCACCACCTGCCTTCTTCATCCTGCCCAGGGAAAACAAATTATTAGAGCTTGCCAAATAAGGTCACACAGATCCACTTGACATCCAGGTCAGAAATAAAGGCATCAACAGGGTGATTTCTTGACATATGCTTGTCAATTAATGTTCATCACAAAAAGAATGGTAATTCACTCTACTTTTCCCTCAAATGACACACTACATGAAACAAGCTAAAGTAATAAATGATTTCTGGTATTTATTTCCACAAATGACAAACTATTATAACGGATAAGTACCAGTAACACAAATTAAGTTTAATCGCTCAAATTGTTCCTAGTAAAAATTTATAATCTCCCAGAAAATAGTAACTTGGGAGATTGGAATGGTGATACTAAATTCTAATAGGAGGAAAACAAAGACAAATGCATACCAGTCATCGGTTGAGCCTGGGCCAGCTTCACACCCGATTATTTAAATGGCATTGCTCATTCCAGACCCTAAATGGATCCCGCATCTAACAGCTTGCTGCCTGCCTTCAGCCGTGAGTATGTGAGGTCTGGGCGTTGTAATCAATCAGTCTGCTGTGCCCTGCAAGAGAAAGACAGTCAGCAGGGCATCCAGTGCAGACTGTCAGTGGCTGTGTGTGCAGCCCTCAGATGGCCGTTCTGATTTCTTCAAAGAAATATGCAGCAGTGAAAATCATCACCTGGAAACTCATCCCCCAAAATCCCTCTACAAAGTAACATGAACTTTGAACTCTGAAAATGCATTATTTTGATAGTTCAAACTTTTTTTTTCTACTAATTCCAACAAAATAAGCAAATCAATGTACAGTATGAAGGGAGATTGAGGGGCATGATAACTGTCCTGAATAAAGGCCTTTTTCATCCCTCACCTGTCAGCACCAGTGAGTGGTGGGTTGGGTTGTGGGAAGAAGTCTTTCACCACTCGGTCCCTCCATAGCAAGACATGAGAGGCCTTGACACACCCCTCAACAGAGCAATCAATACCCCTGGAGCTCCAAGATGCTAAATACTGCATAGGCTGATTGGTACCACACTGGATCTGTGGGGAAGGAAGAAATGTGTTACCTCAGCAGATAATAGTGCCTGCAGGTGGTGGAGGTGGGCGATGTCTTCAGTCAAATGCCTCATATGTCCTCAATGCTTGGCAACGCGGGTAAGCATATGCCTAGGACTCGTCATCGATCATCATTACAAATATAGGGTTTATTGAAAATTGCTATAGCCTGCAGGAGGCTCAGTAAACTGGAAAGTTGATGACTGAATGCCAACTACACAAGTGATGGAAATGAACGACAGAATACTTAAATGAGAATGCAGAAGAATGGAATTCATTGGAACGGAGCTTATGAGTTAACCTAGTTGTAGTATACAGGACCTGCACTAAATTCATGTGATCCTGTCTTTGTACTCGTTTGAAGGGTGTTCATAGCAGAAAATTTACAGAAATGATGTGAGTGAAAGCTCTGGTTTACTGATCCAACTACTCAGTGAAGATATACAAATCTATGAAATGCAAACTTATTTATAATTTTTGCAAGTTAATAATGCTGTGGATATTAATTTATAACTTGACATTATGATGTAGTAACCTCAACCCTGCTCCTATCAATAAAACTCTGCTGGTTCATACCTGTGGTAGAGGCAGCTGCTGCAAATCCCTGGCCCTCGCCTGTGGGAGAGAACAGCTGTCATTAGTGTGGGTGGCGGGTGTGGCATGCTGGTGTGGAGGGCAGCACTGTCAGTGAGTGAAGGTATCAACAGATATCGTTAGACTCTTCCAGTGATCATCAAGATACCTGCTGTGAGGAAGCACTTGGCTTACTCTTAGTAACCATAAAAATGGTCTGGTTGCCTTTGATCCTAAGAAATAAACATGTGCATTACAAAGCACCTCAGTACCAATAACTCATTTAGAGGAGGCCACGGATGGCAAAAGTTATAACACATTGCCAACAAAATGTGACCTCAAAAGGAAGGATTAATTTTGGTTCAAGGCAATTTAGTACTCCAAAGAACAAAAAACATCACCTAGGCACACAAGACCCTGGAGAAATTATTAATTCAACTCACCCTTCATGGCAAGCTGTGCTCCATTCTTGGACAAGCAACTCAGCCCCCAGTGGCCCAGGACCTGAGGAGAAAAGCACAGGTCAGCAAATGCCAGGTAAAAGCTGTGTTGGTGTGGTGTGGTGTGGGGGTGTCAGTTTTGTGGGTGTCCTCAAGGCCTTCAGACATCTAAGGAAGGTTAATGTTTCATCATAGTGGTGAACTATAACTCTTACAGCATAGTAAGCAGAGCAGGAGCAAAGAAAAGGACCACATATTCCTGTCACAAAAAGAAGTAGACGGAGGAATACAAAGCTGGCAGGAGTGGGAGCAACTCTTGCATTAGGAAGTTATGCAGTTCAGAGATGACTTTGAGTGGACAATCATGTGCAGTGAGGCTGCAGGAAGGGAAGAGTCATAACATATTTTAAAAAAGCAGTCACTGATAAAAATGGTTATGGAAGCAACATGTCTATCATCTTATTTACAAAAAGAAAAGACTGGCAAAACACTCACCCTTAAGAAGATTTGGGGCATCATAAAACTCCAGACAATGATGTCATTCCCTTCACAGTCCACCACATCTTCCATCCACCTGTAGAAATAATCACAAACCCATTAACGGACATTAAAACAGAGAATTGTCCTAGTAAGCATTGCCAACATCAGTTAATTAGATTCCACATATATGCCTTGAGACAGGGATAACAAATCATCATGATAAAGGAGTTTGCAAGAGGCTAGTCAGTCAGCCCCTACACAGCAATTCCTATAAACCCCACCACCTACCCTTACCAAATGAATAATCTTAATGGTGTCTATTGTACTGGCATTGATTACGTGACTGCCAAGCTTGTTCTACTCATTCACCATTATTCAAAACCCATTCTTGAATGTCTAATATATATGACCAGCAAGAACCCAACAAACATCAAGTACCCCAGCAATCATTACCTGTTCATGCCACGAAGATGCTTCAGCAAGGTCTCGTCCAACACAGACTCCATGATCCCCGCTGCTACCAGGTTAAGCTGGTCTCTTCTTCCACCAGAGCATTTCTCCACCCACAGCCTTCATCCCTAGACACACCAAGGAAAAAGCACATTATCGCATGGCCTCAAACATCATAACCTGAGCCTAAACTACACATACGCCTAGGGATAACACCATCAGACAGCCTGGGTGGGCAGTTTAACACAGGGCCTGCAACTCACGGCAGCGGGTTCAACCATTTCTGGCTCTGCCGTGTAATAGCTGCAGGCTTAGTAGGGACTTTGTCATCATATGTTGAGGATGTGGGGAGCAACATGCACACTATTACTCTACTCTCCGTATATAAACATAAATTTCCACGACTAGCAACAAGGCTGCAATACTTACACAGATCAAGTCTATCTCATCGATGTCTGCCCATGCTGGTTGCCCGAGACTTGACCGAATGACTGACTGACTGATCAGCACTGTGTAAGGAGACATAAGAAAAATCAGTACAGCAGACACGACTAAAGGCGTCTATGCATATAAAGACATGATCAGTAACGAGGAATTCATGGAAGTTCAACATGACTGTTTCAGAGGATTGAATCATCACTAAAAGAAGGGAAACAAGTAGGTAAAAGTGCAGGTGTGGGCAATAGTAAGGGTGGATGACCTGGCAGGGGAGAAGGGTGGATGATTGAGTGGGAGATCAACTGGAAGGGATTGAGATTGAAGTGGCAGCAGAGGACTGGCCTGGCAACACTATCCATCACACACATACATACCATTCCATTCTTTCCTCCTCACAGCTCTTCATCTCTTTGGAATCCATGTTTGCTGGTCTTCCTCCTCCTCTCTCTTCTTCCCTGCAAAAAGCACAAGATTTGTAGGCTCACCAAGGAACTGGTATGCAGCACAAGAGTAACACAGGTTTATCAGAATCCTTTTGACTTTCTCACAGGGGGTTTTCAAGGATAAAATGTATCATCATGTACAAACGATGCCTTTAAATCAGACTATTTGTCTCGTAAAGAATGAACCCATGCATTTTGGTACATCCATTAGGCATAGGTGGAAAAATCATTGAACTATTAGTGGCAGGAAATAAACTAATGACCTAGAAAATATATACCTGGGTGTTGAAATAGTAGCAGCATTATTGGTGTAGTATTTGTGGGAGCAGGAAGGCTGCTACTACTACGCTGAAGGATAAACATTCACTCCCGTCTCCTCAGTCTGTAAACACAAAACATTACCTATGAGAAAGGTGTGAATAGACTAATAAACATGAGCAAAGTGGGATGCTTCAGTCCTGTTGAGCTTGATTTTTTGCCTTCAGGATTCAGGCAAAAGTATAAGAGTATCATCATTTATAAACACTACCAACACTGCTCTCACTTTCTCTTCCTTTCTCACTCACACACGCTCATGCCAACTCACCATAAGCAAGTCCTCCCCAACTCCTGTCAACGAGTCACCTGGAAGAGAGGGAAACAGACCATTAACACCTGTTCTAGAGCCCTTGCCAGCAAAGTGATACTAATGAGGGTGTCAGAGTACGAATACCTCAACATATTGCTTCAGTAGAGGTGTCAGAAATCTCATCACGTAAGGACGTAGATCTAGAGAAAAGGCTAAGTGCAAAGAGGGATAAAGTGCTGGCTGTGAGTGATTAGAAGAGAGCATAATGGATTAGGGCTGTATGGAGACAAAAAGGAAACAAAGCATTGTAAAGCTTGCAAGTGTTCCTGACAGTGCTGGGGAAAAAAGGCACAAATGCTTGAATAAGTGAAAATAAGTGATTCAGCAACAAATAGAAAATTGGTAAGTTACATACTATTGAAAAGGAATGCATGTGAATAAGAAGAGAGGATCGAGAGAACCTAAGAAGCGATACAGAGAGTCACAGGTCAAAAGAAAGACAACTATATAAGTAAGAGATAACCAACCCAGGAATGGTAGAAGGCAAGGGTATCAGGAGAAAGGAAAGGATGATTATAAGATCCATTGTTGGAGAAGAATGGAGTACTTTTGACAGACAACTCACCATCACTGCTCTTTTTAGTCTCCCAGATGTATATATAGGGCAGGATACAAGGTCAGAAGACTCCTTGCCACCAGCCATTTCTGAGGATGAAACACACAACTTGCTCAGTGAGGTAAGGAGTGGGAGGGAGAGATCAAGTGTCTGACTGTCATCAGCTCACATTATAGTCATTGTGTTTCATAAGGTGTCCTAATGTGTTGTTCATCATTATCACCATCACCAGATTGTGGAGTCAAGAGGATTGTCAATATACAAAATCTTGAGTCGTTGCGTGTTTTTATATATACTCTAGGGCCAGTTGTACTCTACTATATTTCCGCTTAACTCCACAACACTGATCGTCACTAGTTCAGACATAAAAGCATTAGGAAACTTACCCAACAAAATGAGTCCGCATTCTGACATTTTGCCTAACCCAGTGGAACACACCCATGTATATCTGAGGGTGAGAGAGATTGAGTTAGCCCAAGCAACAGGACAGCACACAGCCATACCTACAGCACTAGTTAATCTCAGACACATCCAGACATCACTTGGCCGAGAAAGCCATCTGGTGGAAACCGCGAATGGAATTGAGGCAGTTTTCATCATGGTAAAACATAATATTAGATAAATGAATAATTAAACAGATGAGGCAATGAGCATGGAAATTACAAGAAAAGTTAATAAATAATAGTAATATCTCTGACACTGACCAATACTTTGCAACAGAAAGTTAAGACTTACCCAAACATACGCAGGTGTTTCTTTCTTGCTCCCCTCCAAGTGGAACGCACATCAAAATAAAACCTGGGGGGAAAAAGAAAAAAAAAAAAATTAGCCCCAACCCCAACAACAGAAGTCCACAGCCATAAATCACTAGTTAATCTCTCAGACACTTCCAGACATCACTTGGCCAAGAAAGCCATCTGGTGGAAACCGCGAATGGAATTGAGGCAGTTTTTCATCATGGTAAGACACGTTAGATATAAACCAGTATCACAGATGAGGATAACAAAAGAATAATAAATGAAACAGTCCGGACAAACATCTGTATAAAGCATACAGAAAAATACACTCAAAAAAATGACTACAGTGCAGCAGGTAGAGCAAAAGGTAATAAAAACAATTTATTATTTACCTTTCAGCCAAGCCCGAGCATTTTATCCCTTATGAGAGCGGGGTCACCCATCCACGAAACCTGACAAAGGAACAAGAAATTACTGGCAAAGTCATGACTCCCACGAGGGCATAGGTGGGCAGGGCCATGACATGAATCAGACACCCAGAGCATCACTTGGCCACAAGAGCCATCTGGTGGAAACCGCGAATGGGAAGGCACAGAATTATCATCACTTGAACACATATGGCACAAAAACTAAAAGATAACAGGATGTATTCATGTAAACTTTTTGAAAACCGTCTTAGGGTTAACTTAAATGAGTACTTTTCTCCAAACACATGTCCTGACAGTCCTGATACATGTGTCCCTGGATTTGCAGCTATGAAGTACAGTTTGAGCAGGGCCCTCTCGCCTGGCCACAGCCAAATCTAGCTTTCGGAGTAGCTGTCTTTATGGGTGGAAGTGAGGAAGTGACATGGTGCCTGGGTACTAGGAAACAATGTGTTGGAGGTAGTAGTAAATGTGTACCTAGGAATGGAGGTTAGCAAGGAAGGCATAGGAGGGGAGAAACAGGGGAAGGTGAATGAAGGGAAGGCAAGGAGGGTGTCAGGGATGATGATAAATGGGCGGTCTATGGAAAGGAGTAGCTGTACCATATTGCCTCTATGGATCAGAAATAACGCACTAGAGAAGGGGATATCGCACAGCTGGAAAAGGTTCAGAACACGGAAGGCAGGTGGGGATCAGGAGCCCCCAGGAGCACAGTGGTAGAGGCTATCAGAGGAGATATGGGCTGGAGCATGTTCAAGGAAGGAATTGTAAAGGGTAAGTTGGGCTTCCTAAAGAAAATTGATAAGAGTAGCGAGGAAAGATGGGCAAAGAAAATAATGCTAGAAAATGGAAACCAGTCCACCTGGGGGAAAGTGTAAGAGCTGGAAAAGGAAAGAAAACCTGAGAGGAGTGGAATGAGATGGAGATCAGGGATGTGAAGAAGTCAGTTGAAAGGAACAGACAAGTCGAATGGCAGGAAGGAATGAGTGGCAAGTCGACATTAAGATAGTACAGTAGGAAACAAGGCCAGAGCGAGTAGACTGGCATGTAGGAGACTGGGGGAGCAAGCTATTATTTAAATCAAGAACAGGAACCCTGAAGGCAAATGGAAGGAACAGGGATGGAGGAAACCAGACCTGTGGCTGTAGGGCAGGGGAGAAAAACAGTGGAACACCTAATAGTAGAATGCAGCAACTATGAGGCAGAGAGCGGAGTTAGTAGCAGGAGTAGTGACGGAAATAGGCAGAGATGAGTGGGCTAGGAGGACAACGGGGCAATCTGCACGGTGTTGGGTCTGTATTGAGACAAAAAGGAAACAAAGAATGGTAAAGCTGGTGAAAGTGTTCCTGGCGCAGTACTGGGAAAAAATGACAAATGCTTGAATAAGTGAAAATAAGTGATTTCAGCAACAAACCGAAAACTGGAAAGTGAAAAGTAACGTACTATTGAAAAGGAAAGTGTGTGAATAAGAAGAGTGAAGCGAGAGGAGGACCTAAGAAGCGATACAAAGCGTTACAGGTCAAAAGGAGGAGGTTGATGACGTTGGAAGGCAACAATGACTGATATATTGGGGATGATGATGGCAGCGCTGCGGAGAGGCTCGGGCCCCATTCACATGGACTTCATGTTTGTCTGACTACAGGCTTGGTAATTACACCAGGCACCTAAAATAAATAGTGCTAATAATAATACATACCTGATAAGCCTCCACCCCAGTCCTCCAGGCAGCTAAGGGGTCGCAACAAGATGAACATCAGTGTTGTTGAATACTGAAAACCGAGAAAAATAATTGAAAGATACAAAAGGAATATCAAGGTGTAAAGACTCAAAAAGCAATAAAAAGTCTTGGGTCTAAAGAAGACCTCGCTTAGAGGGAAAACACGGCAACTCAGGAAAGTGCAATGCTATTATTTGGAAGGGCTATCTAACTTTTTTTCCCCTTTACTGTTACTGATCCTTCTCGAGCATCAGGGTGTTCCAGCATACCCATGGAGAGCCTGCCAGTTTAATCCCAGGCCTGCCTCAACAAACTTGTCTTGTCTGCACCCCGGCAGTCCCCAAGAAAAGGGGGTGGGTGTGACTGGCATTGAAGTGGTGCTCTCCTACCCTCTCCAAATGAATTACTATTGATTTTGAATAACATTCACAAAAGCGTAGCCTCCCCTGGCGGCGGCCCTGTGAAAATTCCTCAATTTCAACAGTAATTTACTATTTATTGGGTTTACACAGGGTTCTGTCAGGTCTAATGGCTACCATTTATTTTAATAGTAACCATGAATTGAGCTTAAGTCTGGAGATTTCCCTTGTCTGCATTTATCTCAATACAAAAATCAATGGAGCTGCCTTGTGTAGGCCATTCGGCCTCTTGCAGTCTCCCTATGTTCTTAAGAGTACATTTCTACCCTTGCAATTCCAAGACTCAGCAGGATCAATCAACTTGCCCCAGCCATAAATTACATGGGCATCCCTTCTGCCTCCTCCCCTCACTCACTCACTCTACTCAGACAAATATGTCGGGGCCGCCCCAGTGCTGACCACCTCATGTGGCCATCACTAATATTGGGTCTGCCTGGCTATGCTCTGCGATAGTCCGTAGCACTCGATCAGGGCACAGAGAGCCCTGCAAGTGACTCTGGCATCGGGAAAGGGGGAAATGTTAAGGTAAAGCTGGGGGAATGCAATAAGAGTCTTTAGATACGACAGGGTGTGGAAACAATAGGCTGAACTCCGTTGAATACAAGTCTAAATTTACATTAATAATATTCAACTATCCCACCACAGATAGAACAAGTGTTCCCATACCTTTTACCCTCCTCCCCCCCCCATCCCGCCACTGTTCTCATGACCTTGCCTCACCCCAATATGGTGCCCAGAGCTGGTCTCCATGCCTGGTCAGGGACATAAAACTCCTTGAGCAGGTACAACAAAGAGCAACAAGGCTGATACCTGATCTTAAAGACCTCCCATACAAGGAGATGCAGAGCCCTAAATCAATATACCAGAGGTGGGGGATGCCACAAGAAGGTATCTCCTTATTCCCCCTCTAACTGTTTAGATAAGCATGTTTAGGTAAGTCCTGCATTAAAATCAGCATCTCATGACCCCCATACTCCTTACAAATGGCACAACGGCCTCTTTTGTGGGTACCACTACCTATCGGGGTAGACAACTATTAGTGGTGTACCCTGAATGTGCCCCTCACCATCAGGCCTATTCACTGGGCGCTGTGGCCAGACCCATCCATCGCCCTCAACTTAGCCAGTCCCATCCACTGTGCCCAAGTAATCCATTCCCAAAGGGGCCAGTTCCATCCATTCCCCACATGGCCAGCACCATCCAATCTCCACATGGCCAGCTCCATCCAGTCCCCACATGGCCAGCTCCATCCAGTCCCTACACGGCCAGCTCCATCCAATCCCCACATGGCCAGCTCCATCCAATCCCCACATGGCCAGCTCCATCCAGTCCCCACATGGCCATCTCCATCCAGTCCTCCCATGGACAGCTCCATCCAGTCCCCACATGGCCATCTCCATCCAGTCCTCCCATGGACAGCTCCATCCAGTCCCCACATGGCCATCTCCATCCAGTCCTCCCATGGCCAGCTCCATCCAGTCCCCACATGGCCATCTCCATCCAGTCCCCACATGGCCATCTCCATCCAGTCCCCACATGGCCATCTCCATCCAGTCCCTACACGGCCAGCTCCATCCAATCCCCACATGGCCAGCTCCATCCAGTCTCCACATGGCCATCTCCATCCAGTCCTCCCATGGACAGCTCCATCCAGTCCTCCCATGGACAGCTCCATCCAGTCCTCCCATGGACAGCTCCATCCAGTCCTCCCATGGACAGCTCCATCCAGTCCTCCCATGGACAGCTCCATCCAGTCCTCCCATGGACAGCTCCATCCAGTCCTCCCATGGACAGCTCCATCCAATCCCCACATGGCCAGCTTCATCAGTCACCACATGGCCAGCTTCATCAGTCACCACATGGCCATCTCCACCCAGTCCTCCCATGGACAGCTCCATCCAATCCCCACATGGCCAGCTTCATCATTCCCCACATGGCCAGCTTCATCAGTCACCACATGGCCATCTCCACCCAGTCCTCCCATGGACAGCTCCATCCAATCCCCACATGGCCAGCTTCATCAGTCCCCACATGGCCACCCCCAACCGGCGCCCGCATGGCCGATCCCATTAGCACTAAAGTGGCCAACCCATCCATTCCCATCCACATCTGGAAGAATTTGAAGACAGAACCTATCCCACATGGCCAGGGACAACCCCATAGCATTCTCACCGGGCTGGTTCCCACAAATCAAGCAAGAAGCCACTCCGCAGTTACCCCAGCCTTTTGTCCCAACGTGGTGCCCAGACCCTCCGTGGCCAGCCTCACCCAGTCCCTCCGTGGCCACCTCACCCAGTCCAGCCCTTAGGTGTCAGGGCCATCCAGGCCACACATTGAAGCAGTTCCGAGTTAGTTAGTAAAGCACGTTGTGACTACTTACACGAGTGCCAGGCCTTGTATGGGAGAGCGGCGGCAGCACTGCACAGTGACCACCCATGTCCAACAGGTCCGCCGAGAGAATGGCCGAGGGAAGGGACGCGAGGCGGCGCGTCGCCACCCATGGCCACGTTGCCAACCTGCGCTGCCATCCCTCGCTAGATAAACATAAATATTCCTTTCCCCCTCTTTCTCTACGCTGGTATATGCTTCTTCTACCGTCTTAACTTATGTGGAATGCACAGATAAGCATATATTCAGGCAATAATATAGGAGTAGCTAGACTAAAGACACGAAAATATTGGGAAATAGGAATGAAACTCCCATCTACGGGTCATATATGTGGGATTATTTTCTTCTTCTGATCAATAACCTTGCTAATTTTGAGCATGTTTAATTCATTTTGTTATTTAATCTTATAAGTAATAGGATACAAAGCGTGTTCTCGAGGTTGTATTTACCATTTGCCATGATCCACGGCATTACTGGCGGACGCTTAACATTCCTTTATCTCCCTGAGGCGGAAATTTGAATGATAAAATGTCTCCATCTCTTCTTATCCTCTGCGTCTTTCACCTCAACCGTCTGCATGCTCCTACCACGACAGCCACAGTTAGTTAGTTAGTTAGTTAGTTAGTTAGTTAGTTTATTGACCAAAAGGTGGAAATTTACATTACAGTGAAAGTTACAAACTCCCATTGGTCCACATAAAGAGATATACTTTAACAAGCTTAAATCAAAATATATTCTTTTAAAACTTGGCGATGCAAAAAAAACATACACTTTCTCTTTGGTTTTCTTCTTCCTCACTCGAGATCCTGGCAGCTCATCTCCAGCATCCAGCATCTCTTCTCCCCACATGTCCAAAGCATCCAGCATCCTTCTCCCGATATAACCAGCATCTATCCTCCACAGTCCACACATATCCAAACTCTCTCTCTCTCTCTCTCTCTCTCTCTCTCTCTCTCTCTCTCTCTCACACACACACACACACACCACAGTTTTGTTTATGCAGTATTTCCACCTTCAAGCATATTAACTTTTTTTCATCGCATGCCAACTCTTTGCCGTGAGTGTTATAAGTCAGAGCTGTAGTGTTACCATGTCAATTTATTTTCCTCTGCATATATACTTATACAATGTCACCGAGCACCTCCGTCGTAATAACCTTCTTGACAATAATGAGTATACAGCACAACACATTAAGAACTCTTCATTACGGTAACAACGCCACACTGATGACGGCTATGGAGCACTTTTTTTTTTTTTTTTTACTTTTTGGCTTAACACGGTAATCGCGGACACATTCAGAAGATACATTTTTTGAGGGGGGTGAAAAATAAATGTGTTCCATCTGGCAGCGTCCATGGAGAACAAATGAGTTTTAATACATAGAAATAATATTCCGGGGAGGGAAATGTAGTGCTATTCTACGGGAAATGAAAAGGACAGGTGTTGTTAATTAGTTTTTTCCAATGAGATGCTCCGGCCAAAAATGATCTCAGTTTTCCCTACAGCCATTAATCTTCTTCTTTTCCTTCTTCTTCTTCTTCTTCTTATTATTATTATTATTATTATTATTATTATTATTATTATTATTATTTTTATTCGTTTTCCTTTTTTTCTTTTTGTTCTTGTTTTTCTTGTTCTTGTTCTTGTTCTTCTTGTTCTTCTCTTTTTCCCTTTTTCTTTCTTTTTGTTTGTCTTCTTCACGTGACCAATATCGCTCTCAGTCTCCTCCTCCTCGCCTCCTCTTCCTCTTCCTCTTTTCTTCTGCTTGTTATAACCAGCATATCTCTCCTCCAAACATGCCCCAACCATCTCCAGCATCCTTCTACCCAGCATCTCTCCCTCTCACGTGTCCAAACTATCTCCATCATATGCTCCTCTTCACTCCTTAGTCGTGTCATTTCTTTTTCTCTTCAGGCGCGTCATTTCTTCTTGTGTCGCTCCAGCTTCTGCTTCCTCTTCTCGTAACGCCGCCGCTCACGACTCCAGAAGGTGCGGAGGAGCTTAACCGTGAACATGCCTGAGACAGAGAGGAGCCAAATGAGAGAGAGAGAGAGAGAGAGAGAGAGAGAGAGAGAGAGAGAGAGAGAGAGAGAGAGAGAGAGAGAGAGAGAGAGAGAGATGGATAGATATGTATGTACAGTTTGACGGATACATACATACATACATAAACACATTCAGAGACATACATACATTCAGACAGACAGACACAGACATAATATAGTTTCAATATAATATGAGAGCAACAGTTAGCAGGCATTTTTTTTTTTACATTGTCTTTTTGTTGCTGGAAAAAAAAAAACACATAGGTTCCTTGCACACAACTAACCCACGAGAGGTAGAAGGACAGCTGCCGCCACAAAGAAGACACTATTGGAGAAGGTGTGTTGGATAGGCCCGTCTGGACCTCCACCGCCCAGCTCCACCATCCCCGCTGTCACGTTACTTCGATGTGTTCCTCTGGGCGCTCATGTTAACCCCGATGTCACCGTCCACTCGTCTGAAGACATGTCGGTCAGCCACACTCAGTCCTCAGTATTGTGGAGGAGAGACAGACGAAGATAGGTCAAGAAGAGTGCACAGATAGGCACGCACGCCCGGCTAGGTTCCTTCAACTAGGGGCTCTTGCGTCATAACATCGCCTCTGACTTTTCTTTTACTTTTTTGTTGTCTGATTAGGGTCGCAACACAATGTAGGTAGATTGCGTTGTCAAGTCATTGCATTAGATGTGTTCCATTCAGACATTACTGTTGGGCACATACTAAACCCTTTCGATCATGTATCATCGCGGTATTTTTGTGTCTCGTTCTTGAATGCACTCCTAAAAGTAACACCATACTTGCAGTTTTCGGGTTGTGTTGCCAGAGATTAATATGTTGTTTTCTACCTCACTCGTCACTGTTGCCAAGGGTT
Source organism: Eriocheir sinensis (assembly GCF_024679095.1). NCBI lineage: Eukaryota > Metazoa > Arthropoda > Malacostraca > Decapoda > Varunidae > Eriocheir > Eriocheir sinensis. Next base: position 15,267,145 of record NC_066539.1, on the reverse strand, counting down.
TACGTGATGTCCATGCACTGTCTCACTGAACACTCAATAAAGGTTAGCTATATAAGAGTTCGCTTTTCTTAGCGTGAAGAACCTTATGGAGTTTCCTTTACAATTCTTCCACCTGTAATAAATCCTGGAACGAATTAGAGTGCTTAGCTTGGTGCTCTGTTGTTGTTGTTGTTGTTGTTGTTGTTGTTGTTGTTATTATCATTATTATTATTATTATTATTATTATTATTATTATTATTATTATTATTATTATTATTATTATTATTATTATTATTATTTTTACTATTATTATTATTATAAGTTTTGTTCCCTTACACAAGTCTTCGCGTGGAGAGAATCAGAATTTTTCACAACTTTTTTTTTTTTTTATCTACCTGTAATAAATTAGTGTTCATTCATTTATTTCAAACTTTAGTTCAAATTTAGTGCAAACTTACATACATCCATACATACATCATAAATACATAAATATACACATACATACATACATATAGACAGACAGACAGGCAGAAAGACACATATTTGCATTCATACAAACATACATACATACATACACACATACATACATACATACATATAGACAGACAGACACACACATACACATATTTGCATTCATTCATACATACATACATACATACATGCATACATACATACATACATACACACATACATACATACATATAGACAGACAGACACACACACACATATTTGCATTCATTCATACATACATACATACATCCATACATACATACATACATTCAAATAGATACATAAATAGATAGAATAACACACTCCCTACACACACACACACACACACACACACACAGACCTTTTTCTCAAATGAAGAGCAAGAGGGAAGGAGGAGCTGCAGAGGAAGGAAGGGAGCGAGGGGGGAAAGGAGGAACCAAGGTGCATTAAAGGGAAAGATTAGGTGGATAACGAAGGTATATACATTGCGTCTAACAGCTGCTTGCCTTTCCCTCCTTCTCCTTTTTCCTCTCCTCCTCCTCCTCCTCCTAATCCTCTTACTCCCTCACACAGTCCTTCGCCATACGCATCCTCCCTACACACACACACACACACACACACCGTGACATATTGCACGTTAGAGGAATCGCATACAGCACTCGGTTTCCCTTGAGACTGACACACGCCCACACAGCAGCTGGGTCGAGGCGAGGCGCGGGCGGCGGGCGAGGGCGTAATTGAAGCAGGAGGTAGAAGAACCTGTAGGTGGCAGCAGGCAGCAGGCAGACAGGTGAATGGTGGCAGACGCGGCTCCAGGACAGCGGTGGTAGAGGCACTGACTGGCCTGGCTGACGCCCCCGCAACGCAAGCTTCCTCCGCCCCTGCCACCCACCACTGCTCTCTCTCTCTCTCTCTCTCTCTCTCTCTCTCTCTCTCCTTGAAAGAGAGAGAGAGAGAGAGAGAGAGAGAGAGAGAGAGAGAGAGAGAGAGAGAGAGAGAGAGAGAGAGAGAGAGAGAGATAATCTATGAACCTACTTGAACGTAACTTTCTTTTCTCACAGATGCTCAAAATAGCCTCAATATGCCTGATCTTTATATCTACGGTCCTTTATGCCCCTTTTACCTCTTGAATTCTCTGTTTTAGGCGCCAATGCGACGGATATGAGCACTGAGGCCACGCGCAGCTATAGGGTATGCCCCGAACTTCACTCTTATAACTATGTGTATCTGTACTCCTCCCGCTCTACCTTTATTACACTATGAAAAGATAATGACAATGATAATAGCTATAATAATAATAATAATAATAATAATAATAATGATAATAATAATATGTCCAGCCCATCTCCTTTAGCATATCTTTCATCCTTCCTTCCTTCCTTCCTTCTCTTCCGCCCCGTACAGCATTATGATCTCTTATTGGCTGGATATATTATGTTTACTGACAAAAATAAATGTATATAAGGTCATCTCGATTCTGTCCACCTCCACTCAGCATCCTTCATCCTGCCTTCCTTCTCTCCTTCTCTCCCGTCCTGACAGCATCTCTTATTGATTCACCAGCCTCCTCCTCCTCCTCCTCCACCTCTTCTTCCAGTTCTCCTCCTCCTGCCCTTACTCACTCAACTCACGCACTCACCGCATATCTCTCTCTCTCTCTCTCTCTCTCTCTCTCTCTCTCTCTCTCTCTCTCTCTCTCTCCACACACACACACACACACACACACACCGTGGCGCAGTGGTTCGATCGCTTCACACACACGATCGAGAGGTCTGGGGTTCGATTCCGGGGATATAATTGGATGCAAGGGCAGTCTTCTCTAATGGGTTTAATGTGTATATGAGGTTATAGTCTTATTAGTATTGTTATTATTATTATTATTATTATTATTATTATTATTATTATTATTATTAGTAGTAGTAGTAGTAGTAATAGTAGTAGTAGTAGTAGTAGTAGTAGTAGTAGTAGTAGTAGTAGTAGTAGTAGTAGTAGTAGTAATATAAGTATCATCAACATCATTCTTATAAGTGGTCTCGTTTCCCTCCGTGACAGCCTCCAACATGGCAGACTCGGCCCGGGAGCAGAAGCTAGTCGCAGCGAGGAAAAAGGTGAATAGCATAACTCAGACTCATCCATATTTCACGTGGTGGTTACAGAGGAGTGACCACAAGCTGTTCTGGCGGCCTGGAGGTGTGGGGTTCTTTGCTGTGCCTGGAGTGCCAAGTAATAGTCAGGTGTTGAAAGCCACTGTGGCATATTTGACATATAAACAAACAACACCTACTCTGATTATCTTCCTTTTCCTGTCTCTTCACACTCATTTACTCGTTAACCTGGACTCCTAAGACTGTGTGGATATATGGAGAGTATTTTAGGCAAGGGTCAGTCTTCTCCAAGCTTAAAAAAGGCTGTAAAATGACTAAAATCATATGGCACAGGGACAGCAGGTCAACTCGAACAGCTGACCGAGGTGACTTCTTCTTCTTCTTCTTCTTTTGACCTGTAACGCTTTGTATCGCTTCTTAGGTCCTCCTCCTCTCGTTCCTCCCTTCTTATTCACACAACTCTTTTCAGCGTTATGTTATTTTCTAACCTGAAATAAAGCCACTTATATTCACTTATTCAGACATTTGTGCCCTTTTTTCCCAGCACTGCGCGAGGAACACTTTTGCCTTCTTCTTCTTCTTCATCTTTTGACCTGTAACGCTTTGTATCGCTTCTTAGGTCCTCCTCCTCTCGTTCCTCCCTTCTTATTCACACAACTCTTTTCAGCGTTATGTTATTTTCTAACCTGAAATAAAGCCACTTATATTCACTTATTCAGACATTTGTGGCCTTTTTTCCCAGCACTGCGCGAGGAACACTTTTGCCAACTTTACCATTCTTCTTTCCGTTTCCTTTTTGTCTCCATAAAGCTGTAAAAACACATCAGCTTAGGGTGAAGTGTATAAGTGTGCACTGTGAAGTAACTAAGTGCATGGTGTGAAGTCAGAAGTATTGTGGAGGACTTAAGAAGTGATACAAAGCGTTACAGGTCAAAAGAAGAAGAAGGGTCGTATCTTAAGACATTTCATTACCCAAGAACACAATTTTGACAGGGTTTTCGCAAGAGTTGTGGGCATTTCCAGGAGTAGTATGACCCTGGTGATAGTGTGACTCTTCCTCTGTACCATTAACCTGTAGAAACACTCATTAGAACCCGACTGACCTCCTCTTTGACCTTTAGAAATAGATAATGTGAGAAGCAAAGGTGTTTTGTAATACCACCCGAAGATTGCACCACAGCATGATCACGTAATTACTCGCCAGCAGGTATACTCTCCTGACATGAGTAAGCGACTCAATCAACAAACTGAAAATTATAGTGCGATAGTGTATCACAGCGAGGAAAGTTAAGTATTAGGGTACCCGTCCACTGTGATTTGTACGGATTTGGCTTTCACTGGTAGCCTGGTAACGTATAGTCCCAGGTCTTTCTCTGCCTCTGTGGTGGATAGTGGAGTGTTTCCTATGTGGTTTTGGTATGCAGGATATCCCCTCCCAAAGTGCATGACTTTATGTTTTTCTTCATTGAATTGTTGCAGCCACTTTTTGTTCCATTCCTTTAGCTTGATGATGTCTTCTGGTAAGAAATCTGCAGTCAAGGGGTTAAAGATGAGTCGCTGGGAATAGGGAAGGGATGCCAAACCTGAAATCTGCTCGGTCCATCTTCTCTGGAGGAACTATATAGCAGTTTAGAATTTCCAAGGTACTGGGTAAACCATACTGAGGAGGAGGACTCAAGAAGGGGTCTCATGTGAGTCTTGTATAGGCTACTGGAATCTTTGAAGGTCAACACACAAACGGCTAACAGAGTGACACAGGCTATATTTGTGTCTTGTAATACCCTTGGCTAGTCTTTCATACTAAAAAAAGCTCCATTTTCTTCCTGACAGCTGCAACAGTTTCAGAAGAAGAAAGAGACTAAACATGTAGATAGATACCTAGTGGCATGTTGTGGGCCATATTTGTGTCTTGTATACCCTTAGCCAGTCTTCCATACTAAAAAAAGCTCTCTATCCCCTTCCTGACAGCTGCGACAGTTCCAGAAAAAGAAAGGGACCAAGCGTGTGAGTTCAGGCCGAGAGGGAACACCAAGGACGGAGGTATGGCCATCAGGGGTGTTAATGAACTTTTTTCTATATATTTATTTCACCAGTACAAATATGCGTGTTATGCACCTATACAGGTACCCTGCACATCATTAATCCAGATCCAGATTTTGTTTACAAGAAACTACTATCTGTCTTCTGAGGCTCATGGAACTGACTAACTTAATCTGTGTAGCCAAGTCCTGCAGTCTTCGTATTGGTGCTATGGAGGTTAATTTTGTACTTGGTATGACTTTTTTAGAGGCTACTACTACTACTACTACTACTACTACTACTACTATTACTACTACTGCCTCTACCACTACTACTTCTACTACTACTACAACAACATTTATTTAGGGTCTTATACAATAGTAATATTCAAAGAAAATTCCCCATGTACAGTTTCTAAGAACTCAACCATCAGTGACCTTCTTTCTCTCTAGGGCCACTATTATTATGAGGACAAGGCAGCCTCATCAGAGGGAGGGATGCTATCCTCTACCTCCTCCTCCATCGACCTTGCCTCTGAAGACCTGACAGAGGGTGCTGCCTACCAGATGGAGAGCCTGGGGGCGGTGCCAGGACAGAGGGAGGAAGCCTTTGAGAATGGTGAAAGCACACTCTCTCCTCCTGAATCCTTGCATGAGGGAAGGGAGGCAATGGCTACAGAAGCAGAGAGAGAGTCGGAGTCTTGTGTAGCATCAAGTCCAAGTGATTCACAGCTTCCCCAAGAGACTATATCTACAAATGAATCCCATACAGACACCCTGGGAGGCACTGCACCTGCCATGAGTAGCCACCAGACATATGCAAACAGTTATGTGGAGTCCAGACCCACAGATGAGTCCCATGCAGACACCCTGGTAAGCACTACAGCCGCCATGAGTAGCCTCCAGACATATGCAAATAGCTGTGTGGAGCCCAGACCTGCTAGTGAGTACTACACAGACATGATGGGAGGCTTGAGTAGCCAGAGACATGCCAATGAGTACAACCCGGAGACACTGGGAAGCACCTCAGCCACTATCAGTCACACATACACCAACAGCTCTGCAGACGGGGACCAGGAAGAGGCCAAAACCCAGTCATATGAGGCAGTGCAATCCGTGGCTGCCCTCATGCCTGGCACTCTGTCACTCAGCCAGGGCGGAGCTGAGCAGGGCACAGCCATTGGCACTCCAGCGCCGCACCAGTGGTTGGCGGGGACAGACTCTGGCAATTTTGAGACACAGGCAAGTGACATGAATCCTTTTGTAACTTTCTTTTAGTGTGTGTGTGTGTGTGTGTGTGTGTGTGTGTGGAGAATATAAGTAAATAATTAAAATCTTAAAGTTGATGTATACGTTCCTGTGCTGTCTTCGGTAAGCTGTGTGTATGTATGTCCTACCACATCAAAAACTAATCCAATCACATGCCACCAGGAGGCAGCCCAGGCATCTCAGGAGGTGCCAGAGAGGGAAGGTTCTGTTAGTTCCGTCACCACCGCCAGTGTCACCACAGCGATCCATGTGCCTGTTGGTGAGGGCTTGGATCACGCTCCTGTCCTCAAGTCCTCCTCTGAAAGCCTGCGCCAGATCTCCCTCCAGCTGAGCGGCCTTGTCATGGGAGGCGAGGCTGCGGGTAAGGATCAGAAACTGTTATTTTCCTGGATAATGTCAAGGGAGAGTCAACATGCATCTTTATTCTTTCATCCCTTCACAGCTCCTCCAGAGAGTTCAAAAGACAATGGCCCAGATTCTCATACATTTAGGAGCTTACACACCACTGACATTTGATAAGGCTTTCATAGAGGTTATGTTGTATTTCCATGGGTAGTTTTATGAGACTAGTAATAGTTTAACAAGGCTTCTGTAGAGGCTAGGGGCTTACACACCCACTGATATCTGATAAGACTTTCATAGAGTTTATGTTGTATTTCCATGGGTAGTTTTATGAGACTAGTAATAGTTTAACAAGGCTTTTGTAGAGGCCGTGGGCATTCCCATGGTTTGTTTTATGAGCCTAGTGATAGTTTGATAAGGCTTCTGTACCATGAACATTAAAACCACACATGAGAGATGGACTAATCTCCTTTGTGGCCTTGGGAAATGTTGATTGTCAGAGCTGAGAGCATCTGAGTATACAGGTCCATATACCCAACTGAGTTTGAGAGAGAGGAACATCTAGCCAGGAGAAGAAAAAAAAACATAAGATGAAATATAACAATCACTCCACTAAAAATTCTTCACTCTTGTAACTGCTATTTTTTCCCCCATGAGCTGCCTCATTTACTGTAAAAGATCCTATCACACCAGCTTTTTGTTGTTTCCTCCACCAAGCCGAGGGAACACTTGACACCACTGTGAGCGAGCTGGAGAAGCGCAACACTGAGCTGGCGGCCTTACTGCACCAGGAGAGAGAGGCGTCACAGCAGCAGGCTCAACACAGCAGCCACTTGGTGAGCAGCAGCCTTGATCAACCATACATATACCTAATTTTATCTCTTTGCCTTGGTCTCTTTCTGTCTGGTATGTGTGTGTAATGCATGAGTCTATGTGTGTGTATTACCTAACCCAGAGTTTTTCAATCTTTTTTCAATGATGGCACCCTGAACTTATATAAACCCTTTTGTGGCACCCCTTCATCACCCCCCCCCTCCTCACATGAATTAACTTCTTAAACACAATTGTACCTGTTTAAATTACTTTAATTAATGAATTAAAATTATTATCCATACTCAAACCAAAATTAACATTCGGTACAGAACATCCCCAAACAGAACTCATCAGTTGAATTAGATTAACAAAAGAGTTATAAATGCAGACTAACATAAAAAGAAGAAAAAAAAGAATGATTCAAAATTCATGATCTTGTGGCACCCCTAGGCACTGTCCTTGGCACCCAGTTTGAGGACCTCTGACCTAATCTAACAAAACCTCAAACAGTTACTATAGGTCTTGACTCAAAATTCATATATGCTTCCTTACTAAAGAGACTTTCTATACAACAAATTGAGTTAATTGTTTGTTGATTTATACCATAAGGTGCTGGCTATCATGTGTTTGAAGATAACCTAAACTTAACCTAACAAAACCCAAAACAATCACTATAGGTCTTGACTCAGAAAATTCATATATACTTCCTTACTAATGAGACTTTCTCTACAATAAAGTGAGGCCATTCTTTGTTGATTTATACCATAAGGTGCTGGCTATCATGTGTTTGAAGATAACCTAAACTTAACCTAACCTAACCTAACAAAACCCAGAACAATCACTATGGGTCTTGACTCAAAAAATTCATATATGCTCCCTTACTAACAAGACTTTCTATACAACAAAGTGAGGTCATTCTTTGTTGATTTATACCATAAGGTGCTGGCTATCATGTGTTTGAAGATAACCTAAACTTAACCTAACAAAACCCAAAACAATCACTATAGGTCTTGACTCAGAAAATTCATATATACTTCCTTACTAATGAGCCTTTCTCTACAATAAAGATACCCTAAACTAAACTAACGAATCTCTAAAAAAAAACCCAAACACTTACTATAGGTCTTGACTAAAAATTCAGACTTTCGCTACAATAAAGTGAGGCCATTCTTTGTTGATTTATACCGTAAGGTGCCGGCTATCATGTGTTTGAAGATAACCTAAACTTAACCTAACCTAACCTAACCTTACAAAACCCAGAACAATCACTATGGGTCTTGACTCAAAAAATTCATATATGCTCCCTTACTAACAAGACTTTCTATACAACAAAGTGAGGTCATTCCTTGTTGATTTATACCATAAGGTGCTGACTATCATGTGTTTGAAGATACCCTAAACTTAACCTAACGTAATCTAGCAAAACCCCAAACAGTTACTATAGGTCTTGACTCAGAAAATTCATATATACTTCCTTACTAACAAGACTTTCTATACAACAAAGTGAGGTCATTCTTTGTTGATTTATACCATAAGGTGCTGGCTATCATGTGTTTGAAGATACCCTAAACTTAACCTAACGTAATCTAGCAAAACCCCAAACAGTTACTATAGGTCTTGACTAAGAAAATTCATATATACTTCCTTACTAACAAGACTTTCTATACAACAAAGTGAGGTCATTCTTTGTTGATTTATACCATAAGGTGCTGGCTATCATGTGTTTGAAGATACCCTAAACTTAACCTAACGTAATCTGCAAAACCCCAAACAGTTACTATAGGTCTTGACTCAGAAAATTCATATATACTTCCTTACTAATGAGACTTTCTATACAACAAAGTGAGGTCATTCTTTGTTGATTTATAACGTAACCTATCAAAACCCCAAACAGTTACTATAAGTCTTGACTCAGAAAATTCATATATGCTTCCTTACTAATGAGACTTTCTATACAACAAAGTGAGGCCCTACGGTGTGTGTGTGTGTGTGTGTGTGTCTGTAATATATATGCTTTTATGTATTTACTGAATATATGTAAGGAATATTTATCTATGTAATGTATGTGTGTACAGTAGGTGTTTAATATATGCAGGTGTGTAATATATGTCTGTTTGTAGGTACTTATTAATTACTAACAGAACCAGGTGGAAAATATTGAGAAAGACAATTTTTTCTGTCTTGGCAGTGATGATAAAGTACTAGTAATATCTGATGCTGATGCTGATGACTGAAATCCCATGCAGAAAAGCCAGCTGGAGAAGGTGGAGGCAGAGCTGGCGGCTGTGCAAGGGGTCCTGAGCTCCTCCACGCGGAGCGGAGGCGTGTGGGAGGTGGAGAACTTGAGGGAGCAGCTTCAGGTCCACATCCAGACCATTGGCATCCTGGTGGCCGAGAAATCTGAGCTGGACTCCAAGCTGACCCACTCGGACCATGCACTGAAGAGGAAAGCAGGTCAGTCCACACGGGAAAAGGGATGGTTTTGTTTTTTCGTAATGAGGGCAGTCTTCTTTTCTTTTATCTTCATTTGTTTCTTTTTTTCTTCTTTTTCCTTCTTTTTTTCTTTTTCTTCCCTTTTTTCTTCTTTCTTCTTAAGCTGTCCCATTTGGAGCATGCACTTAATCCGTCCGCTGCGATTGGCACGGATTTGGCTTTCACTGGTAGCCTGAACATTTACTCTCAGGTCTTTCTCTGCCTCTGTGGTGGATAGTGGAGTGCTTCCCATGTGGTATTAGTATGGTGGATTCTCTCCCAAGGTGCATGACTTTACATTTTTCTTCATTGAATTGTAGCAGCCACTTTTTGTTCCATTCTTGTAGCTTGGTGATGTCTTCTTGTAGGATATCTGCAGTCAAGGGGTAAAGAGCCAGCAGGTTGGTCCACAAGGTAGAAGCAGGAGTGTGGGCTCTTTTTTTACCCTGGAGTCTGTCTCTATCTTGCTGAGTGAAAGTTGTGCCGCTGAAACCTTTATTTGTAGAGCTGTTTCCCTCATAATGCGCCTTCTGTTCTGTAAAAAAAAATCAAATAGTTATAACAGTAACAAATGCTACAGTGCTTGAAGGGAACCTGTACAGCTGAAATTTGTTGTCCCAGAGGAGGTGAATGAGCTGGAGGGCCGCCTGAGTGCCTCGCGGCAGCGTGTGAGGGAAGTGGAGGCCAGCCTGGCGGAGGCCGCTTCTCAGAGGGACAACAACTCCTCACTCCTGGAGACTCGCCTCAAAGAGCTGGAGGCAAGCAAAGTGACCAGCTCAAGGACCAAGTAAGGGAGACTTGACTGTACTGTATGCCCATTCCTTCACCTTATTATCCATGTCACAGAATAGTAGTGATGGATTTTTTTTTTTACAGTAAAGGAAACAGCTCAAGTAAAAAAAAAAAAAAGCATTAATGAAAAAAAAGCCTGCCAATCACTGCTCCTATAAAAAAAATGTTAAGAGGAGTGGCCTCTTGGAAGAGTTCTAGTCGTAGGCCGGAAGAAATACATATAAAGGAAGATTGTTCCAGGTCACATCATTCATGAAAGCATCTCCCTCCTGCCTGTAACAGCAAGTTGTGTGACGAGCTGAGAGCAGCCGTTGACGAGTTGACTGAGCGGCTGAACGTGAAGACACAGGACTACGACAAACTGTTCTCTCAACTCACTGACACCAAGAGTCAGCTGGCCATGGCAAACCTCAATCTGCAGCAGGTCTGTACACTGTGTAGAGGCTCCTGCTGCTCCCCCACTAGAGTCAGTTCACCCAAGTCTGAAGTGAGCATTATCGTGCGCTGGCAATCTGTGTCACACCGGGTGTCCGATTTTGTGGATACCTTCTGTATTTTAGCCTACGCATATTAGACATTCGTCAGTGTCAATAATATGCAGGCAGTAATAACAAATACTGTCAGTTATAGTCGATTATGAGTTAAAAAAAAATTAGTGGTGTTGCAAACAGCCGTTTTGTTAATTTACAAGATCACTGATTATAATTATTAAACAGCCTTGAAGCTGTCCACCACCGAGAAAATTCACAGGCCTTATATTAGTCAAACAGTTATTTGCGACAATTCTAATATTTTTTAACTCAAAATCGACTATAGTTGACGGCATTTGTTATTGCTGCCTGAATATTATTGACACTGACAAGTGTTTGCCATGCGTAGACTAGCAAACAGTATCCATGAAATCGGATACGCCATGTGGCTGCAGGTTGCCAGTGCACAATGATGCTCACTTCAGACTTGGGTGAACCGACTATAGTGTATCCTCTTGCTCTTCATCACTGCCTTGCTTTCCTCTTTTTTATGTGTACAGAGTTATTAAGAAAACCTTTCTGTATTTAAGAAGAAGCAGCTGAAAGATGTACCATATAGTTGTCCTTTATACCATTTGTTCATAGATATTTTTGTCCCTCACATCTTTCTTCCTTCACACAGTCCATCCAGCTCTTCCTTGGTCTCCCTCCCTCTCTTCTACCCTGTTCTGTTCTCATTTCTTGTAAGACATGCCACATATATTTGTGTGAAAGTCAACAGTGTGTGTGTGTGTGTGTGTGTGTGTGTGTGTGTGGTGAAAATATACTTTGTTAAATATGTTGAAGATGAAAAAAAACTGGAATGCAAAAATGTAGTGCTGTTGTTGTAATTATTGTTGTTATTATCTTAGCTGCGTGATAGCATTGGCGAGGAGGCCCAGACCCAGCTGGAGAGGGTGGCGACAGAGCACACGGAGACCAAGAGGAAACTGGAGGCAGCTCAGGCGGCACTCACCCAGGCCAGCACCGACAACTCACAGATGGCGGCACACTACCAGCACTACACCGCCCAGCTGGCAGCACAAACACAGGCGCTGCAGGAACAGGCAAGAAGATTAATGTGCTGTGTCACCATCATCATTATCTTTGTTACTTCTACTACTAAACATGGAGAAGGTGTATACAGGAAGACTTAGCATTGATGGGATTGAATGAGCATCGGGCAGAAGACAGAGTAGAATGGAGGAGAGCTGTAAAGCGTCCAACCGCTCAGCCGAAATGATGATGATGACTTCTACTACTTTTGCAGTCGTCCCTCAAATAGTACGGTTTCCAATAGTTCAGTTTCGGTTTTATGTGGATTTTCATCGAAGATTTTTTTAGGATTTTTAAATTTGCCGTCGAGCAGGAAATTTTAAAATCCTAAAAAAATCTTCCATGAAAATCCACATAAAACCGAAACAGGACTATTGGAAACCGTACTATCTGAGGGATGTCTGTACTACCATATCCCCACATGACAGTGCCGAATTACATAGTACATTTTTTGCTGCAGGTGATTGCATTATAGAATAGCTGGTGAAAAAAATTGATACACACACCAGGACACTCAGCCTTATAACCTTTCTTTCAGGTCACACAGTTGACATCAGAGAAGGAGGAGATGGCAGCCTCCCTTCAAGAGACAAAATCAGCGCTTGAGGCAGCCACCAGACAAGCCAGCCAAGCCAAGGGGGAGGAGCCAGGCCAGAGCAGGGCTGAGCGGGAGCACCTGACACACACCATTGCCACGCTGCAGGAGGAGATGTGCCAGCTGAAGGAGCACAACGCTGCCCTGGTAAGCAAAGGATCCTCTTCCCATACCACTTATAGAATCAAAGGACCATATTCTTCTTCTTTGTCTTCTTTTCCTTCCTTTTTTCTTTTTCTTCTTCTTTCCCTCCATCTTCTTCTTTTCCTCCTCCTTTTTTATTGATAGTCCACCTTCTCCCATTCTTGGTTCCTGACTTTTTTTTTTTTTCATCTTTTTTTTTTTTTTACGTCTAGGCCTATTGCGCCGGTAGGCTTCTTCCCGGTGGATCCTGATGGTCGGTTTTGCTTTGATCCTCCTCCATCTTGCTCATTTCAGTGCTTATTCTTCCTCAATTTCTAACATGTCCAAGTCTTGTTACACTGTTCCTCTCCTTGGTCTTCCAGCTGGTTTTCTTTGAGGTACCTCCGTTTCCTCCACCATCCTCAGCACCCAACCCTCTGCCTCTCTTCTCACATGTCTGAACCATTGCAAACTTTTCTGTCTCACTCTCCTCTTTATCTCCTTCAAACCATACCTATTGGCTCCTATTTTTGGGTGTATTTCCTCCTTATTATAACTTAAGTCCTTTCAAGAGAGTAATATCAGGTCTACACCTCCTCTTCCGTGACCAATATTGATCATTCTTTTAACATGCTGTCTTCCTTTGGTGGGCATTATTTTATTCTAATTTATTTATTATTTTCATTTTGTGATTTTGTCTTGTCCTTGGTCTGCCTCCTGTGTAACAAAGGGGAAAAATATCACATCTTGCAACACCTTTCCAGAAGACTCGTTTATATTGGTGACATGTTATTTTTTTCTCCACCCATATTTCTTTCTTATTTCTCTATAGTCACTGTCTCTTATTTTTTCTACCCATGTCTGCTTATTGAGGGGACTTTGTTTAGGTCTATTTCATCTTTTTTTTAAATTTTCTGTTGCTGCACATTCATGGACCTCAATAATAATGATAATAATAAAGTACATCTCCTTTTGTTATTCATCTCACCCAAAGCTCATCTAGTGTCCCATGTTTATCAGACCAACGACAACAACCAGCTCTCCAAACTCGTAGACCAGCTGTCTATCAACGTGGAAGGTCTGGAGATGCAGGTGGAGCGCAACAAGACCAAGGAGGTGGACACGTCACAGCTGCTGGCGGCCATGCAGAGCGACAAGGTGGCTGCGGCGCGGGCACTGACACAGAACAAGCAACTCAAGGAACAGCTGGAGGAACTGCAGAGTGGCTTCATCATAATGGTAAGGAGGAAAGCTGGACACACATCATATTCAACCATTACTAACTAGTCCATCCCTATACTGTCCAAATCCCTTATGCAAGAGTTAAGCAGCATCTTCACTCTTTCATCCCTCATGCTGGTAAAGTCTGGGAGAGTATCAGGACACCTCTCCTCCGGAAATTGACCTCTCTTTTGGTCGCTCCTCTTAACTCTTTATAGGAGCAGTGATTTGCAGGCTTTTTTTTTCATTATTCTCTTCTTTTCTTTTGCCCTTGAGCTGTTTACTGTAAAAAAAAAATTCAAAGGCCCGTATTCTCAAGCATTTTTATTTTTTACAACAAAGGAGACAGCTCAAGGCACACAAAAAAGGAAACAATAATAAATAAAAGCCCGCTGCTCACTGCTCCTAAAAAAGAATCAAAAGAGGTGGCTGAAAGAAAGGTTCTAATTTCATCTGTGTGTTCTGACCTCTACAGCTCTTGGGGTAGTTCCTTTGGTTGCAAATCCGTTATCAGTTCTCTACTAAGGTGGCCCGCCCAAATCCATTGAAGGTTCGCTCTCAGTATTAGAATATTTTCCACCTACATCCCTTATCCCTAGTCCTCCTATCTCTCAGTGTTATAATATACTTAGCATTTTCCCTCCATTAATCCTCTGCCCTTTTTTGTTTTTTCCATGGATATTTTAACAAGGTTCCAAGTTCTGGACCACATACAATAATTGTCTAAGTTAGTGGGGACATTGCTGAACCCTAATAGTAAGAAAGTTGATTGCTGACATGAACTCTTCAGCTTCCTTTTCCTTCCAGAGCAATAAGAAGTTAGAATTGACTGAGAAACTGGAGAAGGAGCTGCACGTCAAGAAATCGCTGAACCAGGAAATATCTGCTTTGAATGAACAGGTTGCTGATTTGAGGTAGGGCTGTGTGGCTTTCTTGACATATATGTGCTGGGTAGAGACCTGCCATCTTGCATGAGAACTTGTGATAAATGGTTTTTACACTAATAGAGATGTTATTTCAATGGGGTTTATGTATGTGTGTGTGTGTGTATTTACCTAGTTGTAATTTTACAGTGCCTGGGCTTACGCTCGTGTGGTCCCGTCTCCGTATCTATAATTATCCAACTTTTCCTTGAAGCTCTGCACACTCTTCGCTGATACTATTTCTTCACTTAGTCTGTTTCAAACCTCTATATTTCTTTGAGGGAAGCTATATTTCTTTATGTCTCTTGAGCATCTTCCCTTCCTCAACTTTTTACTATGTGTGTGTGTGTGTGTGTGTTTTTTTTTACCTATTTGTCTACTTATTTGTAGTATACAGGGCCTACCTCAAGCTCGGTTGGTCCTGTCTCCCAGTCTATATTTATCCAGCTTTTCCTTTTCCACTTCAACAATGTCTTTGCTAAGTCCATTCCATATATCCACACTTCTGTATGGAAAATTGAACTTCTCTATGTCTTTCAAACAAGTCCCCTTTCTCAATTTCTTACTGTGTGTGTGTGTGTGTGTGTGTGTGTGTGTGTGTGTGTTTATGATTTCACCTTCCACTCTGTTCACTGCAGGCAACAGGCAGCGAGGAAGGACCATGAGATCACAGCCCTGAGGGAGAACAGTGAGTCCCTAAGTTCTCAGCTGGCCAGCCCCCACATCCACAGCCACATGAGCCCAGACATGGATCAGCTCACTCAGGAAAACGCAACACTCACCGAGCAAATTAGGGAGCTGGAAAATAAACTGAAGCTATCCAAGGTACGATATAACCTTCAATATGTTGTCATCATCATCATCATCTGGTTTATATCATTCTAGTGCCTCTCCTAAGCATTTCCATTGGTTATGTCATTTACTTATGTCTGTACTGAAAAAAAAAAAGCTAAAGGAAAACTGATTATTCTTTACGTTATGTTTTATTTTGTTTCGCCTTTCATCTACCTCCTGTATTGTAGAAATAAGATACAAAAGCTATATGCTGTAGATGTGAAGTCATTAGCTGATCCTCTCTTTCCCAGGTGGAGATTGAGGACCTGCAGAAACAGAACGCTGAGCTGCACGCCCTCATCACAGAGTATAGAGGCAGTCCCTCGGAGCAGGAGGCAAACCAGCAGGGCACCACCAGTCCAGCTCTGGGTAAGGACTCATCAGCTGAAGGCAGGCTGCTCTATGAGTGTTTCTTTGATTATACAAGGCTACTATAAAAACCTTAGCCATTTGAGGAGAGCTAACTAACTAACAAGATTGGATGGCATGAATGCACAATGATGAATAAGACATAATAATGAATAGTTCTTGAATGGATAAATCATGATGATGAAGAGGTAAATGCAAGATAAGGGGTATGGATGTGAGAGCAAAAGGTACTGAATGCTGATGGAGTAGGTGACGTAAACCACATTGATACTGTTTCCTTTAATTTGAACACTCTTGCTAACATGTCTTCTGGTGCTGCTGAGTGGGTGGGTGTGCCTATGTAGCTCTGTCTAAGTGAATGTATATATATCTGTCTGTTGAGGGGAGTGAGAAACTGATCTGAAGTGTTCCACCATCAGATGCTGAGAGCCAGAGGAAGCTACTGGGCAAGGTGGCCATGCTGACGGGTGCAGTCAGCAAGCTGGAGGCTGAGTGCAACAGTCTGCAGATGCAGTTGGACTGTGAGAGGGACAAATATAATAAAGTGTTGGGAGAGTCGCTTGCCAAGGAAGACCTGCCGGAGGATGTGCTAACAGATGAGTCAAGAGGTAACACTTGTAACAGATTAGTAATGATGATTAGATTGCAAACATAGAAGATTGTTGGCATATCATTCCTGTGCAGCTGAAGGGGTCTTAAAAATCGATATGAATTTATTTACATTCAGATAAAACGAGAGACAACGAACTTGAGAAGAAATTACAGGACCTTGAGGCAGCCCACATGGTGCTGGAGAGCAGGTTCAACCGCAGCATGAAGGAGGTGGCTGACCTCAGCGATGAGAAGCAGCAGCTGGAGCATGTGGTGCAGCAGCTCCAGCTGGAAACAGAATCCATTGGTTTGTTATACTCTTTATTTTGCTTGCTGAGGACACAAGCTGATTTCTTGGGCCCATGTCCTCAAACACTGAGGAGCTTACTCAACCACTTTTGGTATGACTTTTGTAAAAGGTCCATTAGTCTTTCCATGGGTATATTTATGAGCCTGGTGATAATCAAAGAAAGCTTTTGTAAAGGTTGTGGTCTTTTTCATGGGTAGTTCTATGAGGCTATAGTCGGTTCCACGAGAGTTGGCAGAGATTTTCCTTCAGGGGTGGACTCGTGGACTTGGTATCATTGCATGGGTGATGGTACTGTGCGCTCATTGGCCAGTTCGCAACTAGTTCTGATGCACAGAAAATTGACTTTGTATTCCTACCAAAACCCTTTGTGAGTTGTAAGGTAACAGATTGCACTGATAAAAACTAATGCAATAATATCTTTATTGATAAGTATGTGGCTTTTGAACTATTATAAATTAATCAGAAATGACATTCATAGCAAAACTAAGTCAGAACTGCACATAAACAGACTATGTCCAGTGACTGTTGAGGCTAGACTTTTTTTACTACTTATTACTGCTACAAAGTGTTAGGCTACAGTCTGATTAACTCATTTATTGTAAGATATCTTGGTATATTTTTAGGCCTGGCTTAGTCATAATGTGTAGTGATGCTATGGAGTCATGACGGAAACATTGGCCGAAGGCAAGAACCTTCTCATTCCTTTCATTGTCCCATCATTATTCCTGAAATATGTTTCTAATATTTGTGGGTAATAAACTAATAAATAGCCATAAGTAAGAGCGATTATAAGAATAACTACATTTATATACCAATAGTGTTGATTTTAAGAGGTAGCAGAGAGCGAGAGATAGTTGGCTATGTCATGACAAACGAAATTGCCGCAGCTTAGATCTAGTAAACAACAGCCAATGAGTGGCGCGGAGGCCGTCACTCAAGCAATGATCCCAAGTCCGTGAGTCCACCCCTGAAGGAAAATCTGCACCATGAACATGAAAAACACTCATGAGAACCTGACTCATCCCCCTTGTGGCCTCTCTCAATACTTGTTTTGAGAGTTGAAGGTGTCTGTGAATACTGCCCTTACTCTGTACTGAACTCCAAGGCTCACATAGAAACTTCATGAGGCTCTTTTCTCACTAAATCAGTTCTCTCAAGGTTAGACTTTTTGTTTTGTTGTCACACTGAGTCTACAAACTTGAGGGTGCAGCTAAAACCTGTTACTTCATCCAGTCCTTTCTCCGACATCAAATACTGTGGGCTCTGCTGTGTAGTGGCTAGCACACCCTGCTATGAATCAACAGGCCTGGGTTTGAATCCCAGCCTGGACAGTCAGCATGTTGTTCACCCAGCTGTTAATCCTCCCTTTCAGGCTGATAAATAAATGGGCACCTGGGGAAGGTAACCTGTGATATAAGACTAGGATGTTGCACTGGTCCTATGTCCAAGGGTAATGGGTTCTCTCACCACAGCTTCAAGGGCCAATGTGACGGAGGTGAGCTGCGAGGCCACACTCAGCTATAGCATATGCTCCAAGCAGCAGTGTAAGTCCTCCCCTGTGGTGCGTGTGGGAGTACTCAAAGGCAATGTGTTCCCATTTCAGGCGACTACATCACCATCTACCAGTTCCAGCGCGGGGTGATGAAGCAACAGGCCCGGGAGCGTGAGCTGGAGCTGTCCAGTCTGTACCATGAACGAGAGGAGATGAAGCAAAAACTGTCCACCCTACAGGTTAGTCTACGTCATCACTCATATTGCTAGTTCACCACAGGACAAAGGCCTTTCCCAGCATCCTCCATGCCTCTCTGTCTGGTGTTAGTGTACCCAGTCCATTGTATTATAATCTAGTCCAGTAAGTATCACAGACTAATTATGGGAACGTTTTTTTTTCAGGAGCTGGTGTCGAATCTTGAACAGGAGAAAGGCACAGGACACGAGCAGGTTCAGAAGATTAGCCGCGTCTTCCAGCATCCGCCTGCCGTCGTCAATGGCATCAGTGAGTTGAGTCTCCTAGTTCCTATTAATTCAGATGGTGGGATAATGTGTTCTTCTTGACTGATTTGATTCTGGTTTGTGAAGTGTCATAGAATTTATATCAGGAAGTGTATAATACCTTTTGTACTTCATGCATGAAAAAGTGAATAAATAGTACAAATAGATGACAGAGGTTTCGTGTCAAAGGGTGAGTGACAATGAATGATAAATCCTATGTTGAACAGCTATATGCTGGCCTAACTACAGCTGTATAAACATAACTACAAGCTACACGTTGGAGGCTTGTATACTGAATAGAATACTTAATTTTTTTGTCTTAAAAACAGTTTATAATGTAGAGTTAAGGAAATGTCAAGAAATTTAGCTCTCTTGGTTTGTGGGAAGCCTGTCTGATGGGAGGGGAATGTGTCTAACCAGGCCTCTTGTTGGCAACAGAACCTGATGAGATGAGAGAAGGCCTCGCCAGCACTGAGGCGGCTGAGGAGCTGCATCACCCAGGCCTGGACCAGCAACAGAGAGGAGCAGCAGAGATTGGTGCAGGTCTTTCCCCACCAGAGCAGGGAACTGAGGCTGTCTCGCTCCTACAAGAAGAAAATCAAAATACCCAAAACGAGTCTTCTACCACCACAACTCCCACTGCTACAAATACCAAGAAGAGTCCAACTGTCCAGAGAATCCTAGACCTGCTCAATGAAATGGAAGCCACCAGCCAACTGGAGCACTGTGGCCTCCAAAAGTTCCACCCGTGTCCGCTGTGCTCAGGTAAACTCATCACCGTTTGAGTGCGAGCGACGTCACTTACTGTACAGCTGTCATGTTGGCCCACCTCACTCCAGACTTGATGGGGCTTACCAGACCCTTCCCATGCAGTAAGACCCTCTCCTCTCCCGCTTAGTCCATCACCCACTGCCTTATCTCTCTGCCAGACCCTTCCCTTGCAGTAAGACCCTCTCCTCTCCCTCTTAGTCCATCACCCACTGCCTTATCTCTCTGCCAGACCCTTCCCATGCAGTAAGACCCTCTCCTCTCCCTCTTAGTCCCTCCCCCACTGCCTTATCTCCCTGCCAGACCCTCACCTCTCCCTTTCAGTCCCTCCCCCACTGCCTTATCTCCCTGCCAGACCCTTCCCATGCAGTAAGACCCTCTCCTCTCCCTCTTAGTCCCTCCCCCACTGCCTTATCTCCCTGCCAGACCCTTCCCATGCAGTAAGACCTCCTCACCCTCTCAGTCCATCCCCCACTGCCTTATCTCCCTGCCAGACCCTTCCCATGCAGTAAGACCCTCTCCTCTCCCTCTTAGTCCGCAGTAAGACCTTCACCTCTTCATATCAGTCCCTCCCCCACTGCCTTATCCCCCTGCCAGACCCTTCATATGCAGTAAGACCTCCTCACCCTCTCAGTCCATCCCTTCACTCCTTTCTCTTTCTGCCAGACCCTTCCCATGTTGTAAGACCCTTTCCTCTCCCTCAGTCTATCCCCCCTCCTCAGCCTCCCTGCTCCCTCCTACCCTATATAAAACAGGGAAGAAATGAGCTATCAATGAACTGAGAATAAGGTGGGTTGGTATTTTTGACACAATTGTACTTCCACTTTGCCCTCAAGGCTGTTAATAGCATAGTAGTAGTACCAGTTTTTGTGTACTACTTTATTTGCATTTTATATATGTATAGCGAGGACCATTTTGTTATGTGATTGTTATTTATACATATGTACGTCAGTTGAGGCTCTTGGTAACCTAGTTGGACAAGCCCCCCCCCAGAACCCAATAGAAAAAATGGAATAAAACACATATTGAGTTTTCCAACGTTCAGAATTTTGTCACATTATTCCTCGCCAAGATTTTCCCAGAGTTGCGTCTCAGGGTTTTGAGCTTGCTTTTGGAAGTTAATGTCTCCTACAAAAGAATGAAAAAGTTAATGTCTCCTATAGAAAAAATGGAGTAAAACACATATTGAGTTTTCCAACGTTCAGAATTTTGTCACATTATTCCTCGTCAAGATTTTCCCAGAGTTGCGTCTCAGGGTTTTGAGCTTGCTTTTGGAAGTTAATGTCTCTGCAATGGTGTGCTGAACATGCTAGTTTATGGCTGGAGGGGCACTTGACTGACTGACTGTTATTTTTGTCTTAAATGGTGAAGGTGTTAATTTTCTTTTTAAGCCTGAGGTGAAGTATTTGCAGCACAGGGAAGGTGATATGTCTGCCTTACACTACCAGCTTGAGACAGATCCAGTGTCCCTGACTGAAGCATCTCTTTTATATATTCCAGTGGTTGAGGGAGGTCTTTTATTTGAGACTCCAGCAGAGTTTTATGCATTAATAGTGGAACATAATATTTTGCTCTGATGCTTCAAGTACTTACACTTGCATGAAGACAAAAGCTGCATCCAGAACAGACTAGTACTGTAGTGTTTACCAGGAGGCTGTATATAGCTCTTTATAGTCAGAAGTAGCATATTTGAGAATTTTTTAGGCATAGTCAACATATTCAGTGTTGGTTTGATAGCGGAGTGTTGTAACGGCGAAGTGCCTGCCCAGAGCGTGGCGAGGAAGGCATGGCGGCCTCTCATTGAAGGCTGTGCATGGAGCCACGGCCACATTGTGAGTCCATAGGCCCACACACTACATGGCTGATTACTCATCATAAGAACTTAAGGAGTCTGTAAGAGTCTGGCAGGCTTATACAAGGCAGCTCCCGTAAGCCAAACCCCACCTAACATCACCATCATTGAATTTATCTAACCTTTTCCTGAATGCGCTGACAGAGTAAGGCCCATAGCCATCATATTGGCACTCATCATGACTGCGCCAAGACTTTTCCACTTATCTTGGATCACCGTAAGCTGATGAGCCTTCAATCTTCCAAGCCAGTGGCAGCAGGATGCAAGCCACTAGTTATACATTATACTAATGTAATTTACTATGTGTGCCCATGCAAGGCCCATGGAAATGTTCCTCTGCCAGTATGACCAGGACACCTCAGTAGGGCTGCAAGACACATGAATGATAGATGTGTCACCACCCAGAATGCCTCCTGCCAGACCTCACTGGGCTTGGAAAATGGGTCAGAAATAAATCCTAGGCACAGGTGACCTCCCTGAGTGTGTCTGGGCCTTTAGGGAAGTCGAGTGGAATCACTCCAAGATGCCTGCTTTGTCAAGTACTTTTGCATTTACTAAGCATTCCACAGAAGCCACACATGCCTGGCCTGAGTGTGGGCATGAGGTGGTGACCACTCCTAATATGTTTGGTGCTTTATGGCTGATGCTGAGCCACTAGTGTTGAAACAGAAGTGAGTCACCATCCGTTGGTGGTGAGCTTTTTATATCAATCCCTGTTATCATCTGGGCTGCTGTGATCACAAACCTGTTACCCCCTTGTGCTCATCATCCACCTGTTTTTGGACACAGAGGCCCATAGTTTCAAGCATTTGGGGGCTTTCACACACATCTGATAAGGCTTTGGTAGAGGTTGTGTTAGCATTTCCATGGATGGTTTTATGAGCCTAGTGATAGTTTGGCAAGGCTTCTGCACCATGAAAGTGAGAAATGCTCATGAGAACCCAACTCAACTCCTCTTTGGTCTTGGAGAACTAGTTGTTGTGAGAGCCCAGAGTGTTTGAGAATATGGGTTTAAGAAGATCTTCCTGCGAGGGAGTTATAGACAGTACACTGCTCACACTATTCTTGGTCCCTCTGGTGGTTCCTTTGAGACACCCTCCCAGCATTGTCCTTCCCCCCACCTGCATCTTTCCTTTTTCTCATTGGCAAAGGTTGGGTCAGACACTTGCTAAGGGGAGTTATGGTACACTGCTCACACTATTCTTGGTCCCTCTTTTTCTCATTGGCAAAGGTTGGGTCAGACACTTGCTAAGGGGAGTTATGGTACACTGCTCACACCCTATTCCTCGCCCCTCTTTTGTTTATCATCACACTCAAGGAGGCAAGCCAAGCAAGGGCAAAACTTAATGAGTAATAAAGCCTGCAACATTCTCCTTTTATTAAGCGAATACCAATCAACATGCCAGAAGAATTTGTTGTCTTGATGCTCAGCTTCTGCAAGAGTTGAAGTAAAGGGAGGGAGGGAGTATCTGCTGGCTTTCCTTCCTTCTTATTTGTCAAGACCGGCTCAAACATTTTTCACATCTTTTCTCCAGTGTATAAATATTACATTAATCTCTACTTTGAATTCATAGACAGAAGTAAGATTGAATACTGGAAGAGGTGCCATAGACTCCCTTAAGAATGATGAACCTTTAGCTTGTCCTCCTTTGTCCAAGCATCAAGAGGTTTTTGTGAAACATTTTGAGGACAGGAAGGAAAATTTGAGGCTACTGGCAAGGTGTTGGGAGGTAACCAGGTAGCTTAAAGTTTTTATGGAGGAACATGTTGAGATTTATGTGTGTGTGTGTGTGTGTGTGTGTGTGTGTGTGTGTGTGTGTGTGTGTGTGTAAAAAGAGATTGTTATTAATATATTTTTTCCAAATGTTTTTAGCTCCTAATAAAAAGTAGACCTGTTAAACTTATGCTCTGTTTGTTATGTTGTGTTGACTGATATTTTATTTCATCATGTAAAGAGTGTTAGTTGCTTGGTGAGAAATGTGATGATGTGTTGTTTGTGAGGAAGCTGATGCCTTAGACACCAAGACCTCTCTGCCCACTGCCAAGAGGGCCAGATTAACCTCTTGGGGCCCAGGCCAGACGAGATAGGACTGCCTCATAAGCTATCAGAGCATGCTATTTTTAAAAGAGTATGCTGTGTGTTGACAAACATACACACAAACAAAATAAGCATTATATAGATGATAAAATTAACTTTGCAATTCCTAGCTGGACCAGTCTTTTCAATGAGGGCATCATTTATCTATTCATTTTTTGGCCTTCATGTGAGCTGTTGGGCCCCTTGTAAAGTGTTTGAGTGCCTATATAAGGGTTAATCCTTCCCTGGGTGCAGAGGTGGGGGAAACACCAGCAGAGAAACTCACCTGTTGTCCTGTGGAGGGAGTGTTCCAGGGCAGCAGAACCATGTGATGACCTTAGCTACTTAAGTCTGTGGGTGGAGAACCATTTCTGTTTATTATGAGAGGTTCTCTGTGCCCCTAACAAGATATCCTGGAGGGGCTGAGGCAGGCCATGCATGGAGTACCCACCAGCCTTATTATATTGAACTGATTGCAGACATCTTGTACAGCATATACTTGAGTCAAAGTGTATATCATGGTAAAGTCAAACGCAGGAAGCTATGACGTAGTTGATTAGAGAATACAGTTGACCCCAAGAAGAATTTGTAGGATTCAAGTAACAGTCAGCCCATTAAAACTTGATCTTAGAAAATCAGTTGAGATAATTAGACTTTTTCTCAAGTATGTATGTACAGTATTTGTCAGGTGGCAAGTTTGCAGCTGCTAAACATGACCAACGAAACATTCAGAAGCTGGGAGTATTCCATCCCAGTGTTATAATTTCCAATCAGATGTATATTTGGTGTGATGACTTTACATTGAGGCGTTGTAACCTGCAGTGTATCGTCCCTCAAACAGTATGGTTTCCAATAGTTCAGTTTTGATTTTATGTGGATTTTCTAAGAAGGTTTTTTAGGATTTTTAAATTTTTTGACGAGCGGGAAATTTAAAAATCCTAAAAGATCTTCTATGACAGTCCGTATAAAACTGAAACCGAACTATTGGAAACCGTGCTATTTGAGGGACGATTGTATTTACGTTTACCCGCTGCCATTTCTTCTTCCTCTGGGGATCATCATCATCATCATCATCATCATCCATTATTTAAGCCCACTGTGGGACAAACAAAGATCTTTTCCAATGTCTTCAACCTTTCCCTGTCTGATGTTAATATACTTCATCCTGCTCCTGCAAAGTTCTGATTTAACCTCTCCACCTAGTTGTCGGTCAGCCCTGACGTACACCATTCCTGGGTTGATAGCACATGATCCTGTAAACTACAACTCGGTAAATAAAGTGATAAATAATGGGTAATAGCAATACCGGGTAGAAGTAGATGCAGAGACAGAATATACAAGCCTATAACCCTGATTCTGTAAACTACAACTTGGTAAATACAGTAATATGTAAAAGCAAGTTGGATAAAAGTAGATCTAGAGACAGAAGAACAAGTCTGACCCCAATCCTGAAACTACAACTTGATAAATACAGTGTTATCTATGACAGGATAACACAAGCCTGACCCTGATCCTGTAAACTACAACTCAGTAAATACAGTGTTACGGAACATGCAGAAGCAGTTATGGCTCAAGGATGCAACAGAGAGCATTTATTAATAGCCAACTGTAGTCCAATCAGTGTGAGTGGGTGGGGTTGAGGAGGGAACATACATACATACATACACACATATACACATACATGCACACACATACATACATACATACTCCTGTCAGCTCATTGCTACTATGCCAGTGTTATGCAGACCTCCTTTATTGTCTGCCCACATGGTGCTTGGGTTCTATTTTATGGCTTAATAATTTATGTTGAAGATGGCTATTTTTAATAAAGTTATTGATATACTTGTTGGGATGTTTGTTTTGATCCAAGCTTTATTGTGTTTGTTTTCTGTTTTTTTGTTTTGTTTTACTTTCTTTTGCCCTTGAGCTGCTTCCATTCTTTTCCTCTTTTTCTTCTTTCTTGTTTATAGTCCATCTTCTTTTCATTCTTGGGGTCGGACTTTTGCCATGATCCTCCTCCATCTTGCTCAGTCCAGTGCTAATCCTTCCTCTATTTCTAACACATCCAAGTCTTGTGTCCCTGTTCCTCTCCATGGTCTCCCTGGTCATCCTTTCAGGTATCTACATTTCCTCCACCATCTCCAGCACTCCACTCCCTGTCTCTCTCCTCACATGTCCAAACCATTGCAACCTTCTCTGTCTTACTCTCTCCAGTGCTAATCCTTCCTCTATTTCTAACACATCCAAGTCTTGTGTCCCTGTCCCTCTCCAGGTATATCTCCATTTCCTCCACCATCTCCAGCACTCCACTCCCTGTCTCTCCTCACATGTCCGAACCATTGCAACCTTCTCTGTCTCACTCTCTCCAGTGCTAATCCTGTCTAACACTTCCAAGTCTTGTGTCCCTGTCCCTCTCCAGGTATACCTCCATTTCCTCCACCATCTCCAGCACTCCACTCCCTGTCTCTCTCCTCACATGTCTGAACCATTGCAACCTTCTCTGTCTCACTCCATTGCTGTAAAAAATAAAAGATTAAAAATAAGTCAATAATGATCGATATGGAGGAGAGTACAAGAGGCCAGTCAGTCATCTTATACAGGATCTGCCGACTCTCACCTGTATTACCTGTATTCCTGTACCTGTATTGCTGTATAACTTGTATTAATACCTTCGACATCTTGATTTATTCCAAGCATCCACTACTGATCTTTGTATGTCTGTCTTGCACATTTAAGTCTCCTTCTCATTAACTTTATTTGTCAATTAGTTCTTGCCTGTTATTATTATTATTATTATTATTATTATTATTATCATTATTATTATTATTATTAGTGTTAATGTTCTGAAGCTTAATTACGGAATATAAAATCAGAAGTAATGTAGGCCAAGTTATTTAATCTCCCTCTGTGTGTTAAGGTTTATGGGTTATTCCGGTCATTCCTCTCTCCTATTAGTGTTAGCATTAGTATCATTAGCTAGTATTGATGTCCTGAAGATTATATTTACTTTTGCCCTTGAGCTGCTTCCTTTATGTAACAAAAAAGATATCTACATCATCCTTATCCAGGTAAGAAATCGTGCCAGCAGGTGAGCTAGGGAAGGTTGGCTCCATGGCTGGCCGGGCTAAATTTGTTCACTGAGAAACTACTGCAGCGTACGAGGAAATTGCGTGTTTGCTGAAGTTTACGCTGGGGGCTATATTTGCATCTCTCTCTCTCTCTTTCTCTCTCTCTCTGTGTATATGTATGTGTGTGTGTGTGTGTGTGTGTGTGTAGATATATTACCTGTTCGTGAGGTTTATAACTCTCTCTCTCTCTCTCTCTCTCTCTCTCTCTTTCTGTATATATGTGTGTGTGTGTGTGTGTGTGTGTGTGTGTAGTTACCTGTACGTGAGGATTATAACTCTCTCTCTCTTACTGTGGTCTATAATCTCTCTCTCTCTCTCTCTCTCTCTCTCTCTCTCTCTCTCTCTCTCTCTCTCTCTCTCTCTCTCTCTCTCTCTCTCTCTCTCTCTCTCTCTCTCTCTCTTACTGTGGTCTATAATCTCTCTCTCTCTCTCTCTCTCTCTCTCTCTCTCTCTCTCGGTATTGCATCATTTGTTGTGCGATAAATAGGTGACCACTTCGTGAGGTCATGACACCTGTATTCCCGCCCTGCTACTGAAGGCACACAGTCCGCCGTGCAGGCCTTGACGAGGGGCTGCATCGGAGGCTGGGGAAGGAATAAAACCCTCAAAATATTAGTAAAGACACAGGAGAATCTCGCGGGCACGTTGGCAGGCCTGACGCGGGGAGTAGTCTGCTATGGGGAGTGCTGGGAGGAGGACGTGTTGACGGCCGGCCTGTGACACTTTGGAGCCGTGTGTGTGCATGTGTGCGTCGCCATGCAGGACAAAACCGGTGCGAGTGACACGCCGCAGTTCCACCATGCCTACGAGTCCCCCAGCGAGGAGGAGGAGCGCCTGGGGGCACTCTTCAACCAGCTGGACTCCAATGGGGACGGCAGGATTGACGCGCGGGACCTTTCCGAAGGCCTCAAGAGACTCAGCCTGCCGCAGGTCCCCGGCGGGGCGGAGGTGGGTACCCAGGGGCCACCGGGGGCAGGGGACCACCGGGAGCAGGGAACCACCGGGGGCAGGGGACCACCGGGAGCAGGGGACCACCGGGGGCAGGGGACCACCGGGGGCAGGGGACCACCGGGGGCAGGGGACCACCGGGAGCAGGGGACCACCGGGGGCAGGGGACCACCGGGAGCAGGGGACCACCGGGGGCAGGGGACCACCGGGAGCAGGGGACCACCGGGGGCAGGGGACCACCGGGGGCAGGGGATCACCGGGGGCAGGGGACCACCGGGAGCAGGGGACCACCGGGGGCAGGGGATCACCGGGGGCAGGGGACCACCGGGGGCAGGGGACCACCGGGAGCAGGGGACCACCGGGGGCAGGGGACCACCGGGGGCAGGGGACCACCGGGAGCAGGGGACCACCGGGGGCAGGGGACCACTGGGAGCAGGGGACCACTGGGAGCAGGGGACCACCGGGGGCAGGGGACCACCGGGGGCAGAGGACCATGGAAGGACAGGGGGACACTTGGGTGGTAGGGGTAGTGTTTTGTATATTGCTTATTGTGTTTGTATTTCCCAGAGATTAAAGTTCATGTTCCCTCCTTTTGCTTAAGTGATGGACAGGCTGCTACATTACTGGGGTGTGTGTTGAGGAGTTTCTTGAGATACTGAGTCTTATTCTTAGTTTTTAGTCCATCTCCTGTTCTTGGGGTCGGGCTTATGACGATCCTCCTCCATCCTGCTCTCAGTCCAGTGCTAATCCTTCCTCTATTTCTGACATTTCCAAGTCTTAAGATACAGAGTGAAGTGTTTTATTAAGTATGTACAATCGTGGGACACAAGTGATGACACACTGTCCACTGAGCTGGATATTCCCTCCCAAGGTGCAGGACTTTACATTTTTCTTCACTGAATTGTAACAGCCACTTTTTGCTCCACTCCTGTAGCTTGGTGATGTCTTCTTGTAGGAAATCCACAGTTAGGGGGTTAATGAGCTAGATTGTGGAGGCTGCCTGTATGTCTGGATAACCCTTTGTCTGTGATTCATGTACTATATGTCCATAATCAGCATCCATCCATGTCTATGCATCAAATGTTTTAAGGCTTAACTTATCTGACGAATTTTTGATAAGATGGTGATAAGGGGAAGGGAGGTGTTGTAATTCTTGCCATAATGATAGCTGTGGATGACATAGGACAAGCGATGCCAGGCTGTCCTACTCGGCCTCTCATATTTACTGATTTCCAACCCCAAAACTGTTTCCTCTGCCCTAATTACTAGATCATTTATAGTTATCGCTGAAATGGTTAACCCCTTGACTGCGGATTTCCTACAAGAAGACATCACCAAGCTACAGGAATGGAACAAAAAGTAGCTGCTACAATTCAGTAAAGAAAAATGTAAAGTCCTGCACCTTGGGAGGGGATATCCAGCATATCAATACCAAATGGGAAACACTCCACTATTCACCACAGAGGCAGAGAATGACCTGGGATTATATGTTACCAGGTTACCAGTGAAAACCAAATCCGTGCGAATCGCAGCGGACGGGTTAATTAGTGATGTCTTCTTGTAATAATTATGGGTCAGAAACTGGTAAATACGAAGCTCTGAGTACGATAATCTGGTAGCGTTGGATAGGACCAGTGAACGCCTCAGGTCCTTTTCCACACGTTCGATATTTTACTGAGGTGAATCACGAACAAATTGATGCCATGCCCAAGGTCCATATTTTTAAGCATCTCAGGCTCCCATTATGACTTTTTCCCAAGGCCACAGGGAAGATTAACTGGGTTTTCATGGGTGATTTTCCTGTTCAAGATGCAGAAGTCATGTTAAACTATCACTAGGATCACAAAACGGTCCATGAAAATCCCAGCAACTTCTAATAGAGGCTTTTCTAATAGGCAAAGTGAGGCACAGATACATATAAAAATAATGACTTAGGTCCCTTGTGTCCTGTCTGTGCCCATCACTCACACGTTCCTCCTCCCCTGACAGCTGCTGATCCAGAGGGCAGATGTCAACGAGAGCAACGACCTGACCCTCGCCGAGTTTGTCAACTATGTCCATGAGCACGAGAAGAGGTTGCTGCTGGTCTTCCACACGCTGGATGCCAACAGTGATGGTAGGCAGCCCTTCTGTCTCTCCCACCACCACCTCCTTCACCACACGCATATACAGTCTCTTTCTCTATGTCTCTCTCTATGTAATAATAGTGAGTGTGTAAAATTTCATATGTGTAGGTAAGTCTTGCTGTTTCTTTGTGGTTCTCTCTTTCTGCCTCTGAGGACAGGCAGTAGGTCCTCAGCAGTAGTCAAGGTGTTCTTCAGAGGCATGGAGCTGGGCAAGGTCTGACCCATTGCTGACACAACTACGTATAACAGTGTGTTAGGTTAGTTTAACATTGCCACCTTCTAAAGAAACTGCCTAAGGCATTTTTTCTACTCTTTGGAAATTGAAAAACACTGTCATTTTTAAAATCAGCAAGCAGGTAAACCAGTTAAGGAATTTTATAACATTCACACTCTAGAATGATGAAAAATGGGTGTCTCATGATGAAAAATTGATTTATCCCCAAATCTAGAAATCTCTGCAAAATAAGGTTGATGGGGGTGTTTGTAAGGGTGATGATATCATGTCTCTATTACTCATCTCTGTTCTGTCATGCAACCCAAGCTGAGTTAAGCCAAACCAGCTGTATCTTGTTTTAATATTTCTGCATCAGGGTTTACATCCTATGTCCGGTATAGGTTGCAAAACTTTTTAGATGGATTGCTGAAGAGTCTTGCCTGGTTCTTGCTGCTTTGCATATTTCATCATGTATAAGTTATGTGTATTAAATAAGCGAGGGCTTACTTCATTACTTCTTGTGCTTCTCCAAGTCAGTTCAAGTGAAGTTATTGTATACAGAGAATTTTGTGATGCTTGGCAGATTAGTTGAATTAATTTTCAAATTCAACAATAGCTTACGGTGCACGAGAGGGTTAATGTAAAAATTAATCAGAATTGCTGGTCAACACTGGAGCTGCCTTGCTTGGCTGTGCACAAGCTTTTTCCTTGAATTTTCATATTTTGGATTTTCAGCTAATTCAGACAGGGCCTCCCCCTCAGTTAGTCTGATTTATGGAGGGTTTACTGTGCACATTTAGGAACACCTCCCTATTAATCAAACCTCAAGTTACTTATACGATTGTTTCACCTCACAATTGTTTTTCTAAGAATGTAACCCAGTCGTTAACTATTGGATACATATAAGAGGACAGTAAATGGCTCCTTCCACCCGCCTCCCCACCAACAGCCTTTTGTATGTATATTGTCGTAGTGGTCTAGAGTATAGTTGCTATTCTGACCCACTTCTCCTGCAGGCCGCGTTGATGAGAAGGAGTTGAGGTCGTCCTTCAAGCGGCTCGGCGTCAACATTGGCAATGACGAAGCCAAGCGACTCCTGCAACGGTGAGTGTTGCCTCCCACGCTTGTTCTGGGTGGTGGCTAGAACACACACACACACACACACACACACACACAAAAGAATAAAAATTTAATGAACCACAAGATGACAAGAGGAATATCCAAATGGAGGAAGTAATAGTAAATAAAGAAGAGATATATAAAATAATGGAGGAGCTGGAAGATAAGAAAGCAATGGGACTGGATGGAGTTTCAGGTCGTATTTTGAAAGAATGCAGAATCAACTTATCGGACCGGTATATGATATCATAAGTGCTCAATATCAACTGGTAAAGTACCAAAGGAATGGCGAAGGGCTCCGGTGGTCCCTATATATAAAAGCGGGAAAAAGGAAAAACCTCTGAACTATAGACCAGTATCGTTGACCAGCTTAGTTTGCAAAATATGTGAAAAAGTGATAAAGAAACAGTGGACAAAATTTCTAGAACACGATATAATTACAGAAAAACAGTATGGCTTTAGACAAGGCCGTTCATGTGTAACAAACTTATTAAGCTTTTACTCGAGAGTGATGGACATAACACAGGAGAGGGATGGATGGGTAGACTGCGTGTACTTGGACTTGAAGAAGGTTTTCGACAAAGTTCCACATAAAAAACTATTATGGAAGCTGGAAAATAGAGAATGATTGAAAGGGAAAACGAAAGACTGAATGAAGAGTTACTTAAAGGGAAGAGAAATGAGAACAGTGGTAAAGGACATGAAATCGGAATGGAGAAATGTAGATAGCGGGGTGCCTCAAGGATCGGCACTGGCACCAATATTTTTCCTAGTGTACATAATTGATATGCCAGAGAAAGTAAATAGTTACATGGGCTTGTTTGTAGACGATGCAAAATTGCTGAGACAAATAAGAAATAGTAAAGACTGTGAAATTTTGCAAGAGGACCTAAATAAGATTTGGGATTGGAGTTTAATGTGAAGAAATGTCATGTAATGGAAATGGGTAAAAGTTTAGGGAGACCAAAGTGGACATATAAAATGGGAGATGGAGAAATATGAAAAGTTCAAGAAGAGAGAGATCTGGGAGTGACAGTACAAGATAATTAACAGTCTGAGAGTCATGTAAATAGGATATTCGGAGATACATATAGAATAGTAAGAAATATAGAAATAGCATTCCACTACATGGATAAAGATATGATGAAAAAGATGATATTACCACTATGATTAGACTAAAGTTGGAACATATGGAAACTGTGTGGTCTCCCCATAAGAAGAAACACATGAAAAAACTAGAAAGAATACAAAGGATGGCAATGAAGATGGTTCCAGAACTGGAGGAATTGTCGTATGAAGAAAGGTTGAAGGAAGATGGTACCGGAACTTCGAGATTGGACTTATGAGGAGAGACTCAATAGCATGGGGCTCACAACCCTGAAGAGAAAGAGGAGATCTGATAGCGGTGTACAGGGTGGTGAACGGAGTGGAGCATTTGGACAGAGAGCAGCTGTGTGTGTGGAACGAGAGAGAAACAAGAGGACATGGAAAGAAGTTGAGGGCGACCACGTGTAGGAGAGATGCGAAAAAGTTTAGCTTCCCAAATAGAAGCATTGAGCTATGGACAAGGCATGTAGTACTGTACGGTACCAATGATTTATCGTAATTCGTACCAAAGAAAAAATACAGTACTGTAATTTAGTACCGTACTAGTAAATCACACTCATACTGTACTAGTATGCTAAAATATTGTACTGTAATTTCATACCTTATTTCGTACCATATATACATAATGCTGATATGGTAAATCATACACATATAGTACAGTATATGCTACTTTATTTCTATAACAGGGTATATTTCATTGCATTCAATATACTATGAATATCAATAAACTAGGAAAATTATATTACTTTAAAAATAAAGTTACACCTCCTATTTCCAGACGCATTATGTGTTGCAACGCAGCAACATTATTGCATCTATTATGTCTGCCTTTAGACTTAGCGTCGCTCATTTAATATGAAGCGCAAGCCCAAGAAGGTCCTTTTGATGCTGGCTTGCGTCATAGGAAGCCTGACTGCCACTTCAGCAATTTTTTTTAGTTCAGAGTGAGGATGACAGTGCCACCAATGAAAAATATTCTCACTTCTCCCCACCCGTGGAGTGTTGTCGAAGCTCTCAACAACTAGAGAACTTTCATGCATATCAGTGGCTGCTTTGGCCTGAGCTGAGTTATCACCCTGATGCAACAACTTATCGATTATGCTGTCATCACTCTCAGCCTCGGGATCCTCCTCAACACTATTAAAAAAACAAACAAAAAAAACACACCAGGAAGAGAAGACACAAACACCAGGAAGAAAAGACACAACACTTATGACCCTCATCTTAGCTCAGGAATCTTGGGTCTCAACATGTCTTGTGTGGAGGTCTGGTAAGAACTGCTGTGCTGACCTGTCACATGCCTTGAGGTCAGAGCAAATTACTTGCATAGCTACCGCCTGCCACTCCACCTTTAATCCCCTGGAAAGGCTGAGACCTCACTGACCTGACATTAATGACCTTGCCACTCCACTCCAGGTCCCACTGGAGTGCTGGCACATGACCTTACTCACTTCATTAGTCACCTGAATGACCTGATCACAGATGCAGGTGTTCGTCTATTGCTACGAAAAAAGGTATGAAAAAATATTGTACTTTTGTACCGTACCGTACTATTAGAAAAAAATATCGTACCGTACTTTTGCCGTCCTCAGATTCGTACTGTACCGTAAGTTCGCACCGTACCGTACCGTACCATACCGTACTACATGCCTTGGCTATGGAATAGACTGGAGGAGGAGGTGGTCTGTGCAAGATACATTCAAGATTTTAAGGAAAAGTTGGATAAGAGTGGTTATGGAGACGGGACAGCGCGAGCATAGCTCTCTTCCCGTATGTCACAACTAGGTAAATACACACACACACACACACATATACACATACACACAGAGCTCAAGACCAAGAGATTTTATTTGAGTGTTGGCTGTTTCATAATCCCTTTAAACCTAACAAGACACCCATTTTCCTATAGCCTTTCAACCATTACAACCATTAACAAGACACCCACTACCCTCTCCCCATGTCCCTTCACCCATTACAACAACCACTGCCCTCTCCCTATGTCCCTCCACCCATTGCCAACACTAAACGCGCTTTTTCTCTCTCCCGTTTCTCCCAACAGTTTGCGTGACTCTCCTTTCTATTCACCACACAACAGGATGGTGATGTAGGTTTGTTTTTGTGGCTGGGCTTTCATGATAGGGCAGGAGGGACATCAGTCCTGCCCTGCTGTGAGTGTTGATGACAGGATGGAAAATAGATGTGGATAGGGGCTTACCCTTTGCCATCGTCATTAGAATCATCGTCATCAGCTTCTTTTATTAGCTAACCTAACCTAACCTATCCTATCTTTCCCAGCATTGTTTATCATCCCTCCCTCAGTGAAGTGCTTAGTGTTTTCCATTCCTTCTTTAGTAAAGGTTCTAATTCCATATCTATCTACCTACCTCTGTCTACTACCCTCAGTAATGTGCTTAGTGTTATCCATCCTGCTCCAGTAAAGGTTCTAACTACATATCTCTATCTACCTACCTCTATCTAACTCTCCCAGTGCAGTGTTTAGTGTTTAACATTCTGCTCTAGTATAGGTTCTAAAGCCATACCTATCTACCTACCTAATCTACCTCCCTCAGTGCAGTGTTTAGTGTTTTCCATCCTGTTCCAGTAAGGGTTCTGATTTCGTCTCTTCGCCTGGTTCTCTGTTTGCTGTGATTTCTACAATTTCCTAGGCTGCCACTGTGTTCTTTTCATTGTCCAGTTGTTATTAGTTTTTCTACACTTGATTATGACCTGACCAAGTCTACTTTTTCCCTTGATTGCAATTAGAATGTCTAGATTTTTTTGTGTTAAAGCTAGACCATGAACACACACACACACACACACACACACACACACACACACACACACACACACACACACTCACACTCACATCGTAGTGCAATGGTTAGCATGCTTGCCTTACAGCTGAGAGGTCCTGTGTTTGATTCCTGGGTGGAGTGGAGATGGATGGGCAGTCTCCTTTAATCCATGCGTGCTCTCTGTCAACCCAGCTTTGAATGATTCCGGGTGTTGGTCGGGGGTTGTGTCTCACCTTCCTGATGTGTGTGGGTGTGATATGAGGTTCCTGCTGTACCCAGAAATTTGTTACTATGCATCCTCAAGCTCATACAGAGAGGGTACTGTCTGACAATCACGAGTCTAGCACATGATAAGACCATGGGGAATGCCTGCTGACTCCGAGGAATTGGGTTATGTCAACAATTGAGGAATTCACTGCAGTAAGAGCAGAACCACAACCTCCACTTATTCAGAGTTGCCACCACCATTCAGTTCAGTACAGTTTCCTCACTCCTGCATTGTGCCTCTTCCTCCCTTCTCCAGGTATTTGGGAGGACTAGTAAGCTGTTGAAATGTAGGCGTGTTTTGAGAGTACTGATGATTGAATGCCCGCCACTTTAAGCCAGTGTTGTGTTCCCTTAGTAGAGTGTGTTCCTCAGTTACTCTGCCTGAAAATATACCTTACATACCTGGTGGTGAAGTTTGCAGGTCAGAGTTTGAGTGTTTGTCTACTTTGTGAAGACTGTAGCCAGACTTTCAGCTTTAGTGGAGGCTTGGGTAAAAAAAAGAACAAAGACCCTGCCATAACAAGTAATTATAAAATGAAAATTGAAACTGACTCTAACACCAATGCATAAAAAAACATATCTGTATTCTGGTTTCTGGAAGGTTTTACTAAGTGTTACACATGCAGGAGACAATTTTTCAATCACCATGTCTTGAGATTAATCATGAGTTGCATAATCAACTGAGAAAGGTCACTTTGTTTGATAGAAAAATTTCATTACTGAGGAAGCACATGTGGATTTGAATTTATGATGACTGCATTAGTATCAGGTAAGGCTGAGCAAGGCTTTTTAACTCCTTGACTGTGGATTTCCTACAAGAAGATCTCACCAAGCCACAGGAATGGAACAAACAGTGGCTGCTCCAATTCAGTTAAGAAAAATGTAAAGTCCTGCACCTTGGGAGGGGATGTCTAGCATACCAATACAACATGGGAAACACTCCACTATCCACCACAGAGGCAGAGAAAGACCTGGGACTATAATATGCTACCAGGCTACCAGTGAAAGCCAAATCCGTGCCATTCGCAGCGGACGGGTTAACACACATGACAGGCAGCAGTTGACCTCTTTTGTGGCTTCTCATTCTGTTTTCTGTTCCTGTTTTTGCTTTTTTGCCCTTGAGCTGCCTCCCTTGCTGAATAAAAAGCAAAACTCAACAGAAACACTTGATTTTGTCAGGCAAGAAGTGTCATTGCCGAGGAAGTCTATATGAATTCACTGAGTATGCCTTCCAACACCTGACAGGCGTAGTGGTTAGTGTTAGGCAAGGCTGAGCAAGGCATCTTTATACAGGTGACAGCCAGCAACTTATCGGCAAAACTATTTCCTCTCTCCTTTATCTCTGTAATCTTTCCTTCTATTACCACTGCCTTGTTTTTTAAGCTTCTGTTCCCTCCCTCACTATCTATGTATTTGTTTTTCTTTGCTTCCTACCATTCCTTCCTTCCCTCCTCCTCCTCCTCCTCCTCCTACAGTTCACTTTGTTAGGTAAGAAGTCTCATTACCAGGGAAGCATACATGATTTTATTGAGTATACCTTCAAACACCCGACAGGCTTGTACTAGTAAATTCATGGTAAACTCAACACAAAAACAGTTCACTTTGTTAGGTAAGAAGTCTCATTGCCAGGGAAGCATACATGATTTTATTGAGTATACCTTCAAACACTCGACAGGCTTATATACTAGTAAACTCATGGTAAACTCAACACAAAATCAGTTCACTTTGTTTGATTGGCTCATTAGTGAAGAAGCATATATGAATCTACCAAGTCTCCCAGGTTGTTTTTTTTATAGTAAGGAAACAGATCAAGGGCAAAAATAAATGATAAAAAAGCCCGCTAATCACTGCTCTAATGATGCCTGTCTGAAGTATAGTTAGGTAGGTAAGGTCAAAGGTCATATCTCTACACACATGACAGCCACTTACTATATGAAACTCCAAGCTCTTTGTGGGAGAACGATCGGAAGTCCAGCTCGTGATCAGACCATGGTGAATGACACACACACACACACACACACTCATATCCCTAACCAGTAGAGTGTTAGATCAAAGAGCCTGATTACCCCTCCCCACTTCTCTCTCTCTCTCTCTCTCTCTCTCTCTCTCTCTCTCTCTCTCTCAACTTTACGATTTTAAATATCTCACCCACAGTTTTCTCTGAATGGGGTTGTGCATAACTTTTTTTTTTATTTGTTTCTTTTATATATTTTTTTTATTTGTTGCATCGTGGAGGAGGTCGCCGGTGTAGGAAGGGCTACGTAGGATGTGTCATGGGGTGGGGTGGGATGTGTCATGGGCTGGTGTGGGATGTGTCATTGGGTGGGGTGGGGTGGGATGTGTCATTGGGTGGGGGGATGTGTCATGGGGTGGGGTGTGTCATGAGCTGGGGTGGGATGTGTCATGGGCTTGTGTGGGATATGTCATGGGCTGGTGTGGGATGTGTCATTGGGTGGGGGGGGGATGTGTCATGGGGTGGGGTGAGGTGAGGTGAGCATGGAAGTCAGACCCCTAATCTCAGACGCTTGAATACGGATCACAAAGGAGATTAGTCCTGTTCTCAGGAGTGTATTTTCACGTTCATGGTGCAGAAGTATCGTCAAACTATCACAAGGCTCATAAAACTACCCATGGAAACACAACTAACACGACCTCTACCAAAGCCTCATCAAATATGCATGGATGGGTGTGAAAGTCTCGGTATGTTTGAGACTAACGACCTCACGACAGTCGAGATTTGTCTAGTGTCATCCACCGCCTTGTCTCTGCCCTCACCGCTGAACTGGACGTATCTCGGTTCGCAGTGGTGGCGGTGGTGGTGGTGAAGATTATGACGCAACGGAGGTACCTGACACGGAACGCTCCTTCAAGACCTTTGTTTCATCATAATTATGCGGATTTCCTTATCTCTTATGTTGCATACACTATCGCGGTGTTGAACTGAAGGAGAGAGAGAGAGAGAGAGAGAGAGAGAGAGAGT
The DNA here is from genome assembly GCF_024679095.1 of Eriocheir sinensis. Taxonomy (NCBI): domain Eukaryota; kingdom Metazoa; phylum Arthropoda; class Malacostraca; order Decapoda; family Varunidae; genus Eriocheir; species Eriocheir sinensis. The sequence goes on along the minus strand of NC_066539.1, from coordinate 15,228,962 downwards.
ATAAGTTCATATTCTTCAACGTATCGGACTCCCATTACGACTGTTTCCCAGGGCCATAGAGAATGTTGACCAAGTTTTCGTGGATGCCCTCCCCCGTTCGAGATGCAGAAGTCGAGTAAAGCAACACTGGCGTCACAAAACAGTCCATCAGAGCCTCGGCAACTTCTTTAGACGATAAGCTTTTCAAACAGGCGAACTGAGCCTCCGAGACGTTTTAAAATACTTACCTTCAAGACTTGCAGTGAACGCCTCGTCAATCAATACCTCCGTTTAATTAATCTTATGCGTCATCATCTTTTACATCGTGCAAACTATCCTGCCAAGTCGGGTGATGGTGGCGCCGCAGAGAGAAAGAGGTGTAAAGATTGTGCACTAATTTACTAGTGAATGAGTTGTCGCCGTGAGTGATCGGGAACTTGCGAGAAATTCATTACAGTGCCAAGCCTCCACGAGAGACACGTATGGATGCCGTAGACTTGAAGAGGAGAAACTATTGGTGTATTTATATATGACATTTCTCAGCCTTTAGTTATCTGAGGACCCTGGCGAGCGAGTCTTGATATTGAAACTCCTCTATTGAACTGCAGAGCTTTCCCGAGAGACACGTGTAGATGCCGTAGACTTGAAGAGGAGAAACTATTGGTGTATTTATATCTGTCATTTCTCAGCCTTTAGTTATCTGATGACACTGGCGAGCGAGTCTTGATATTGAAACTCCTCTATTGAACTGCAGAGCTTTCCCGAGAGACACGTGTAGATGCCGTAGACTTGAAGAGGAGAAACTGTAATTATATCTGGCATTTCTCAGCCTTTAGTTGTGGCGAGCGAGTCTTGATATTGAAAACTGAACTGCCAAGCTTCTACGAGAAATACGTGTTGATGTCGCAGAGTTAAAGAGTAGAAACATTAGAACATAATGAGTCTGCAAGAGGTCGGTAGGCCTATGCAAGGCAGCTCCTGTAACCCTAACCCCACCTAACATTACTATCCGTGAATTTATTTAATCTTTTTTTTTTGTCTCGTATTGGCACTCACAATTATCGTATTGACGCTTACATGTATTGACACTCATTTTGTGGTATGTATGTCCCTGGCATTTCTCATCCTTTATTTAGTTAAACGAGTCTTGATAATGTAAACCCTTAATTGAACTTGTAACCTTTTTCTTTCATGCAAGTATTCGTCTGTTTAGTTGCTGAGGGCAGTGGCGAGCGAGTCTTGATATCGAAAACCCTTTACTGAACTTGTAACCTTCTTCTTTCATGCAAGTATTCATCTGTTTAGTTGCTGAGGGCAGTGTCGAGCGAGTCTTGATATCGCAAACCCTTTATTGAACTTGTAACCTTCTTCTTTCATGCAAGTATTCATCTGTTTAGTTGCTGAGGGCAGTGGCGAGCGAGTCTTGATATCGCAAACCCTTTATTGAACTTGTAACCTTCTTCTTTCATGCAAGTATTCATCTGTTTAGTTGCTGAGGGCAGTGGCGAGCGAGCCTTGATATCGCAAACCCTTTACTGAACTTGTAACCTTCTTCTTTCATGCAAGTATTCATCTGTTTAGTTGCTGAGGGCAGTGGCGAGCGAGCCTTGATATCGCAAACCCTTTACTGAACTTGTAACCTTCTTCTTTCATGCAAGTATTAATCTGTTTAGTTGCTGAGGGCAGTGGCGAGCGAGTCTTGATATCGCAAACCCTTTACTGAACTCATTATAATTATCAGTTTTAACGGAACATGACCAACGTATAGTGTTATAAGATATATATGCGCATGGGATACAGTGAATAGTAAGTTGGGAGCTTACGCAATAGCTTCGCGTGACCTCTGTGCTCATCTCTGTCGCAAACATTTTATAGTATTGCTTTAAAACACAAGCAAGATCAGTCCAGTTTTTCCATGGCGCACAGAAACATGACACGTGTAGAAAAGATTGATGATGTAATGGCAACGGTGGATTGTGAGGACCGCCGGGGTGGTGGTGGCGGTGGCGGGCAAGTTGGCACTGTTGAGTAATGATGATGGGGCAACTCGGGGCATGTGAGTCGGGTCGAGCGCCAGTCGTTGGTGTGCGCGCGGTGAGAACGGTGGCAAGTGCTCAAGGCTCGTCTGCTCGCACAGAGAGATAGTGAGGAGCGCACGCATACAGGCACAAAGTGAAGGCACGATGCAAGGAGGCAACGAAGTGTCAAGGAACCATCACCACAGTGCCATGGGCTTCCCTGACCCATTACGGACGCGACACAACTCCCTCACCACGCACCATGACCGTATTAAGGAGGGGACGGCCGCCCCCCAGCACAGTGTGAGTGGGGCGAGGGCCTTGGCGGGCCTCGGGGGGCGCACGGGGGCGGCGGTGGGCACGCTGGTGATGGTGTACGGCTCGGCGGAGACCTGTGCGAGGACGCAACAGTGTGGATTAACGTTCATGCCCAATGTCTATCCGCCGGCCCACCGCCACCACCACCGCCATGACCAGGACCAGGACCAGGACCACAGGTAAGCCATCGGGGCACACACACACACACACACACACACACACACCACACAGTGGAAAAAGCCCTGCTCTGTCAGGATCCAGCCTGGAAGGCGGAGGATCGCCTCCCGTTCAGGCTGGTACTTTTCCGCTGACAAGGAGTGGTCACTGTCTCCCATTGAGCAAGGTGGATGGGGTGTGAAGGTCCCGGCAGCACCCTGACATTGACAATAATGAGGTTGCTGTAATCGGGAGGGAACTTGCTGGCGAGGACGAGTCCAGCCCGTGATTAGGGCATGGTGAATTACACACTTCATGACAGTTATCAGTAGTAAGGTCTGTAACTAGGGAGCAGGACTCGTGGATTCGGTTTAGAGAAAAAAATGAAGGTGAAAGGGAAGGACGGAGAGAGAGAGAGAGAGAGAGAGAGAGAGAGAGAGAGAGAGAGAGAGAGAGAGAGAGAGAGAGAAAGAAAGTTTGCTTATCTTGCCGTCTGGTCATAAGCTACTGAAAAAGTGTTGACCCCGTGCAAGGCCACGACCGTCACATTGAACACTGCTCTATACCGGACAGTGAACTAGAGTCAGCCGGGCCGCCGAGCATCACCAGACCACAAGTCAGCTGATGAACGGCCGGGGGACGCTCTGCATACATATCGCGGGCCACACATCGCTCAGGGTTACCAGATTGTTGTACTCACCCCAAGACGTATTTATCGGGGTCTGACTAAAGAAGATATTGCCTCAGTAAATAATCGTTTTCAGTCGAACATATTGTTAAAAAAGTTGACTATCGATATACTTTATGCGCGTAGGAAGGATAAATCAACGTTCCCATAGAGTTATATGACTAGCGAACATAGAATGGAAAATTTATCACAGATGTGAGAACGCTGAGCCACCAGTCTCAGGGTCACACGGCTGACTAGTGGCTATTCCTGCATTCACGGGGAAGGGGACGGAAGAGGAAGACGCTGAGGGTCGTATTTTAAAACATTTCGTCGCCCAAGTTCACATATTGGACATGGCTTTCGTAGGAGCTGTAGGCTTTTCCAGGGGTAGTTTTATGACCCTGGTGGTAGTTTGACCCTTCTTCTGTGAGGCCCGTGTTCTTAAACGTCTCGGCACCTCACTTCGCCTCTTCAAAAAGGCTCTCGTGGAAGTTATTAGGATTTTAATGGACTGTTTTGTAATACTAGTAGTAGTTTCACACGATGTCTGCAGCTTGAACGGGAAAATCACCCATGAAAACTGATTCATCATCTCTGTGGCCTTGGGAATTAGTCATGATGGGAGCCTGAGTCGTTTGATAATATGGACCTGAGAAGCAAGATCGGTTTGGGTTAGCGAGGCATCTTGAATCTCCTCTCTTGAAAGTCCAGATTACAGGAAGGAGGGCAAAATAAAGGCTGTTCTAGAGTTTGCCAGTGAAAGATGAAAGAATGACCATACTCTTGCATTAGAGGGTTTGGGAGCATTGTTTTGGTTGGTTAGGCGTCTTGATTCCCCTCTCCTGAAAGTCCAGGTCATGAATTGGAGGAAATATAGGGCAATAAAGGCTATTTCAGAGTTTACCCGTGAAAGATGAAAGATTATACTGTGAAATTCTTGCATTAGGGAGTTGGAGAGCGTAGAGGATCAGTTTGGGTCAGTGAGGAGTCTTGATTCTCCTCTCCTGAAAATCTTGAGTCATGAACAGATGGAAATAAAGTGCAGTTAAGGCTGTTCAGAGTTAACCCGTGAAAGAGATGAAAGAATGACTAAACTGGCTGATTCTTGCATAAGGGCGTTGTGGAGCGTTGAGAGGAAGAGGGGTGGAGGTAGGCTATGCTGTTATCGAGTTAAAAATAGTGATAGTTGTATGAAGAGGATAAGACGCAACATTACTACGTCGAATTTTAGAGGAAGATAATAATCAGAGAGAGAGAGAGAGAGAGAGAGAGAGAGAGAGAGAGAGAGAGAGAGAGAGAGATGAAGTAAAAAAAAAAATAAAAAAAAAACTTGCCAGCATGAGCTATATTTTTTCAATTGGTTAATATTATGGGACTAAAGGATAAGAAATACATCAATATCAATACACGCACAAAAAAAAGAATACTTATCAATACCAACAAAGGCATTACAAAATAGTGAAAGGCGGACTGTATAGATAGAAAGACGTAGAGACTATTCTGAAACGCTTTCGGAGCTCATAAAAAAAATTGTCCTAAAGCCACAGAGGAGACTGGTCGGGCTTTCATGTTTTTTTTCGTATCCAAGGTGCAGAAGCTGTGTCACGCTATCACCAGTGTCATAAAACTACCCATGGAAATGCCCACAATCTCGACTTAAGTTTTATCAAGTGTGGGTATTTAAATCCCTCAGAAAAGCCTCACAGAAGAGCATAAAAGCCCTAATACGCAGAGGGTCTTTCTGAGGCGCATGAACAACACGGGAAAGAAACGGAATAAAACATGGAGGTAAGGATTCAAGATTATACAGACTTTGTACTGTTTAAAACGTTCTCCTCACGGCCCGTTTCAAGCCCTCTAGTAGTGCTGAGAGCTGTGTTCCTTCCTCTAGCATATAAGCCATTGACAGCACTATCTGACCCCTCTCCTCTTGGATGTTTGGCATATTCAGGGGCCTGGTCGTTGGCCCCAGCCCGTCATGGCGCAGGCAAGTGTTTATAGTGGCGCCATTGCTTAAAACATCCTCCTCACTGCCCGTTTCAAGCTTTCTAACAGTGGTGCGAGCTGTGTTCCTCCAGCTCGCATGTAACTTGTTGTGAGTAGTATTTGCTTCCCCTCTTCGTAAATGTTTGAGATAGCTCGTTAGTTATAGTCCGGCTCTGACACTGTGCCTTAGTATTGCTTAAAACATTCCCCTCTCGGTCCGTTTCAGGCTTTATAACTGAGCTGAGAGCTGTGTTCCTCTCGCTCGAATGTAACTTGTTGAGAGAAGTATTTACTCCCTCCTCGTAAATGTTTGGCATAGCCTTTTAGTTTCATTACGGTTGTATGTCTTAGTATTGCTTAAAGCATTTCCCTCACGGCCCGTTTCAACCCTTCCAACAGTGCTGAGAGCTGTGTTAGGTCCGCTCTCATGTAAGTCATTGACAGCACCGACTCCCCTTCCCGCGGATGTTTGGCATGGTTTGTTAGGTGTGTTCCGGCTCAGTGTCTTAGTAATGCTTAAAACATTATCCTCATGGTCCGTTTCAAGCCTGTACTGAGAGCTGTGTTCGTGTTCCTTCCTCTAGCTCTAGCATATAAGTCATTGACAGTACCTGACTCCCCTCGTGGTGGATGTTTGGCATAGCTTGTTAGGTGTGTTCCGGCTCAGTGTCTTAGTATTGCTTAAAACATTCCCCTCATGGCCCGTTTCAAGCCTGTACTGAGAGCTGTGTTCGTGTTCCTTCCTCTAGCATATAAGTCATTGGCAGTACCTGACTCCCCTCGTGGTGGATGTTTGGCATAGCTTGTTAGGTATGTTCCGGCTCAGTGTCTTAGTATTGCTTAAAACATTCCCCTCATGGCCCGTTTCAAGCCTGTACTGAATGCTGTGTTCCATCCTCTAGCATATGTCATTGACAGTACCTGACTCCCCTCGTGGTGGATGTTTGGCATAGCTTGTTCGTTGTATTCTGGCACTGTGCCTCAGCCTTATTAGTCACGCCTCGTCCCGTGCCTATAGCCGGCAGCCACGAGTCTAGTCTGTGAGTCGCCTCCAACGCCACATCCGCCAAGCTCGTACTCATTGAAAATACGAGCATGAGAGGGGCTTACAAGAGATAGATCAGCTAGCCAGCCAGCCTACACGGGGCAGCTAAACCTAAACACC